>NW_027503694.1:0-29071 GCF_021521415.1 Bidens hawaiensis
GTGCATAGGAATTATGTGCCGGGTCTAGAGACTCGATAATAGTTCGACTCTTAGAAAATCTCCTTGTTGTTATAGAACGCTAGTGAGAGTTTTCTGTGACGCGCATCACTTGGGTGACTTGTTTTTGGGAATTCTTCGCAAAACAGTGAGTTTCACTTTCCCTTTAAACTTTTTAAACGCTTTTCACTTGGGGGAGATAACATACTCCGAAACGCTTTTAGATTTTGTTATGAAATTATACATCACTTGTAAAGGCTAAGTGGCAAACGAAACAACTGAAGTCCTACATATCGAACCGTTTAATATTGGATAATAGCGAGTCACTGTTGAGTAGTACTACTGGGTTTGACAAACCCAGCACTCAACGCTAAGCTCGACTGGAGGTCGAGTGGGTGTAATTTTGGTTAACACATTACCATGGTCGGGATAGACCTTGGTGCAAGGCACATGATAACAGTCAGCTTTCGGTGTCGAACACTTAGTAATACTTGCTTTATAGGCTAGCTTACCTATAGATATATAATCGATTTAATACTATCTGGTAACGCAAAACGCTAAACGCATTATTTTTATATAAACTTGTGAACTCACCAACTTCGTGTTGACACTTTTAGTATGTTATTCTCAGAGTAGCCGAGGCGGGCGCGCGGTATAGGATCATGCATTATTGATACGCTATTGTTTATGCAAACTTGTTTGTTAACTGTTATCAATTGGTTTTTAAGTCGTCTCTGCGTGACGCAAACGTTTGTCTTATGGTTTTTACGCTTCCCGCACTTATTACACTTAAATGTTTTTGTGTTTTGAAAACTTTATTTGTGGTTTGATTATAACTAATGATTCCGATCCTGTTAGTTCACACCCTCTGACGGTAAAACTCCGTTAGTGGATTTTGAGGGTGTGACAGTGATACATCTTCCTTATCTTGACTAATCTAGTCTCATCTTGTCCGATGAATTCATTGTTGTTTGTTGCTACATATCAGGCCATCTCATATATCAAAATCAATCGTCTTAACCGACTTCTTTTCCGAGCATGTCTTTCATCTTTTGTTCTTGGTTTCTAGAATCCTCGTGCGGTGTGACTTTCGGCTCCACATTCGTAACACTTGTGGTTGTTCTTATCAGTGTAGGCAAAGTATCATGTCTATCCACAGCTGTCACATACCCTTGGGACTCCTCTTCATATTGAATTCTACTTAAGCTTTTTCACTTTCATTAGTATCTACCTTCATTGTAATCGAAATCTTTCCTTTTTGATGCTTCGATGTAAACCGAGTATCTAGACTTATAACCTTCATCTAGGATTTGGCCTCGAAGATATCCATGACGTGAAATCTTCGGCCAACCAAATCTGATCTTCACATCATAAGTATTATCTTTCAACTCTATGTGTAACTAGAGAATTCATTTCCTTTTGTGTTCATCTTGCTCTCATCCTTTATAACTCTTAACTGTGTCTCATGGATGTCGCTAATGTAATCCGAAGTACTAAATAATTTATACTACTTAAATTTCGTGATATCTTCTCCACATTCTGGTTGTCGGCAACCATATTAGCCTCACTAGGGATAATACTTGATTTCACAAGTCATAATCCTTTATCATCCTCACTCATCTTCTTGCCTCGTATTCCGTTCCTTCTGCTTCTTATGACATTTGTCAATGGTACACCTTCAAAACGTAGCATACAGTTACTCTTTCTTCAGCGTATCCAAACACTTTCTCTCAAGTGTTCAGCATGGTCGGACTTATCCCTTGAATAATCAAAACTATCATCTGTGAAGGCAACGACATATTTGTCCCTAATATCAGATGACATATTCTATTCATCATAACCATAAATGCTGCCTGAGCACATCGTCTATTCAAACGATATCACGAGAAACTTGTAGTATTCATATTGCGTCTGAAATGTTGTCTTAGGGATGTCTGCCTCTTTCACTTTCAACTGATGATAGCTTGCTCTTAGGTCTATTTGCAAGGACCAACTCGCACCTTGAGTTGATCAAAAAAATTATTCTTTTGTGGAAACGAATATCTATTCCTCACAGTAAGCTTGTTTAAGTCACAGAAATCTATACACATTCTCATACTTCCGTCTTTTTCCTTCATGAACATCGCCGGTACACCACATAGGGAAATACTTGGCATAGAACACCTTCGTCGAGGAGTTCTTGTAGTCGGGACATTAACTCTTTCATCTTGGACGACACCAGGAGGTAAGGTGCTTTCACAACGGGATGTGCTCCTGGTATTAACTCTATCTGGAATCCTACCTTTCGTTCCAGTGGTAACCCCGGAAGGTCCTCTAGGAACACTTCTGGTTAGTCACACACTACAGGAATCATCTTTCATATCTTTCATGTCTGCCGTAGCTTTGACAACATACGTCAGTTAGACACTTCACCCTCTCCTTAACAAACCTTCAGCTTTTATCATCCGAATGACGTTAAGCCTTGAACATTCCTTAATACCATAAACCATCACTGTACCGCCATCCAAAAACTTAAACCTTATCAACTTACTCTTACATGCTATACAAGCTTTAAACTCAAACGTCAAATCCATTCACAAACGAGACCGAACTCTCTTTAGGTCAATCATAAAGAGTAGCAAGGAACTCACGTCCCTCTAGTTCTACCGTACAATTCTTAACCACTCTCATATTTTAACGAAAGTATCGCTAGTGGTCTCTTCCATAAAGTCTCGGGTACATAACTACATTCTTCTTAGCATCTTCTTTCATATTTGCTACACTAGGTAGCCTCATCCGTTCATGCCTGTTCACTTAGGATATCTTGACAATCACCCGTCCTTCTCAATCATCTCCGCTACCTCATCGTTCGCTTCATTACTCCCGATCTCAGCAAGTTCCCTTATGGAGTTAACTACTGCAGGCATACTACATGTCTTGACTCATTCTAGTCGGCTTATCTCCATTTCTTTCTCGTTGCCTCCACTTGGATTCCCTAGTTTGGGCTACCTTTGATGCTTCAGAGAACACTGTTGGCATTGTATTTCGAAACAATTGAGCAATCCCTTAGTGTACATGACTACAAGCTCCAAGCGTGATCCTTTTTCATTACTTCCTAAATTCGAAGTCCTACTTCTTTCGTATATCGCTTTGTCACACCTTCTTCAAAAAGGTTATCTAGTTGGAGCGTGTCTTACCACATCGTTCAATATGACCTCCTTTGTATCGGTCATCCATCTTATCTCTAAGGAAACACGCACATTATCACTCTAGGAATTATTTAGCACATGATTCGTAAGGTAAGTAGTTAATGACAGTGGCCAAATGTAATTAGCTCTTTACATTACTCCTCAGGTTCTACATACTTCCCTTTATGATTTCACTCATGCTAGTTTCTCACACAATCATGTAAACATACAAATAACCTACATTCTTATCCCTAGCAATTAAGCTAGCATTCAAACAATCTTTCTCTAGCAATTAAGCTTACATACAAACATTATTTATTTATCAATTAAGCTAACATCATACCTCGTTCTCTAGCAATTAAGCTAACATTCATTCATCATTATACTTTCACTTAACATGCGAATACATATACTTCTAAATAATTACATGAACTTAATCATGTACTTTAACGTTACTGAGCTTGCTTGAGTGACACATGGCTATCTTGAACTGGCATCTTCTTTCTTTTCTTACTTAAATCTCATTCTCTGTTCGAGTCTAAGCATGTAGGATGCTTAAATCTCTCGAACTTTGCTCTGATACCAACTTGTAAGGCCCCTCTACCGGTGCCTCACATTGGGACATTGGATTTACTCATCAACATAGTTCTATTCATCAGAGTTAATAAAAACATAATATGAATATTAAAACTTTCATAAAACGTTACTTAAATCCATAACTTGTTTTAAAACAAACATATTGTCTTTCAAAATAAACAAAACATTAAGCGAGCTGTCTCATTCTACTCACCTGCGTGCATTAAACAAAACGTCACGAGTCCTTCGATGCCAGCCTCTTATTCAATGCCACGTGTTCCCCACAAGCGAGCTGTCTCATTCTACTCACCTGCGTGCATACTAAAAGTCAGCTACGCTGAGTGAGTTCTAGTTAATAACATAACATACTTTACATACATACATACATACTTTCATTCATACTTTCATAATTCAAATTCTACTTTACTTTATTCTATTCTGCCTCAGATATTATTAGCGTCCGGTCCCATTTCTGCCTTGGATATTACTAGGGTCCAGTCCCTTTTTCTGCCTCGAGATTATTAAAGGGCTCGGTCTCTTTTCTGCCTTGGATATTATTAGGGTCCAGTCCCTTTTCTGCCTCGAGATTATTAAAGGGCTCGGTCTCTTTTCTGCCTTGGATAGTATTAGGGTCCAGTCCCTTTTCTACCTTTCTATCTCTTACATTCATTCATATCATACATACATATCATTCATAGTCCATACATAACATTATAACTTGACAGTACGTGCAATATCCGAAGATCGTTCACGTACCGACAAGCAATCATTCATACATTATACATAGCATTCATATTCATAACTATAACTTGACAGCACATGCAATATCCGAAGATCGTTCACGTACCGTCAAGCAATCATTCATACCGTTCACTTATATCACATAGGGCATACACTTATCACTTAGGATAAGTGTATTTACAAATCACATCGAGTATGCATACAGCCCCGAAAACATAACAAGGAATGGGGCTAGAAACTCACCTGGATCGTGTTTCTTTCTCCGTTAATAGTTAATCCTTTCTTTAGTTGAGCTCTGCTAACTGTATATAAGTTACATGTATCAATACTCGTCTGATCTAATCTGGTGGCCTAGTATTTAGCTTACTTTTACTTAGCATTTTTTATTGTTTTCCATTATTATAACTTTCTTGTATTTTGATCTCTTAAATCCTTACAATGCATAGCATCACGTGTGTACACATATATGGCTACATATACAGGTCGCCAGGTATCCGGGTCTCAATATAAGCGAACTTAGATATAAGCGAACTTAGATATAAGCAACGTTAGATGTAAGCGAACTTAGATTAAGGCGAACTTGGATATAAGCGCACATGGTAGCATGCGAACTTGAATGATGCGAACTTAGCATTTGCAAACTTATATACATCGTGAACTTATTGGGCGGAGTTAATAAGAAACGAACTTAGCTACAGACGAACTTGGCTACTCGCGAACTTAGATATCAGGCGAAGTTCCCAGTAGGCGAACTTGTAGCAGCAGCTACGGGTTCGTTTTCATCCGCCATAATCATCTCCGTTTCAACGTGTAACCCTTTGATATGATGTTAACCAATCCCGTAAACATTCCCATGGTCATTTTCGGATAAGACACGGCCCAAAAATACATAAAGTTTGGACCTTTAAGCTTAAAACGTTCAATACTAGATCTAAGGTTTATTTTAAACGAACCGTTCATAACCATGAGTTCGTTAATTCCATTTTAATCTTCAAGTTTGCAACTTTACGATTTGTCTAGACCCGATCTATCATCCTACCAATTTTCATGTAAATCCGTTAAAAAAAGTAAACCTTTTTAACAAAAACGTACCTTTGAGGTTTTATGTATGAAATCACTCGAGAGGCCCGAAACCATATCAAACGAACTCCAATTTGAGTGATTCAAGCGGCCACAGAACCTTCTTGTCCCGATCTACAAACACACCAGCTTGCCTTCGCCAGAAACTGCCTCTACAGTCGCCGGAATAGCTGAACATTTGCCGGAATCTTCACTTTTGAGCTGCTATGGTTTTGCTGATAAAAACCGGATTTCCTGAACTCTGATAGAATATCTTTTCGGTGGGAAACTTCTTTTATATATCATGAATACTCGGTTAAAATTTGAGACCGATCCGACGGTTAGATCTCCGGTAATCTTCGTGTCTTGGTTCGGTGGTTTTCTCAAAAACGGGAATTGAGTTAAGCGTGTGTTTTGATGGTGTAGGCTATGGTGTGGAGATGTATGAAAATGGAAAGGATTAGGGTTTTAAGGGGTATTTGTACTCCCTTAAACCCATGGACCTTAGGCCCATCTTTCCTTTTTGGTCCACAATTAATTCCATCTAATTAGCCTACTTATCATTCCATCTTTATTATTTTATTTCTCTACTAACTTGAGTAAACTTTTTCATCTTAAATAAATAATATATTAATTATTTATTATTAGAAATTTCGGGATGTTACATTCATTTCATGCTACCCACAACAGTGAAGCATTGCATAATTTAAAGGAAGGTTATTTTTGTAAGGATAGACTGGCGAACAATGACGTTATTGATGCTACGGGCATGGGTAACATGAATTTAGTTACTTCAGCCGGTTCATGAACCTTGAAGGATGTCAGAGTGATTCCAAGCTTAAAGAAAAAGTTTATTTCTATAGGGCAAATGGATGAACAGGGACACGAGGTTAAATTTGGTCACGGGCAGTGGAAAGTTTTAAAGGGAAATCCTGTCATCGTTCAAGGAAGAAAGAGGGGTTCGTTGTATATGGTCAGTTAATCGTCTGAGGGAGTGACCGAACCAGTTCAGAAGAATACCAAAGTCCGGTTCACAAAGTCTAGTGGGCAAAACAAGGTTTGTTTTACAGGAGATAAATCCAGAGCCACATGTCAGATTCAGGTTGAACAGCCTAGAAGAGGTTCAGACAATCCAGTTCGAGGTTTTCGTGGCAGTGGGAGCACAGGCAGTCAGTCAGTCAAAGCATTAGCCAGAGTTACCAGACAGTGGGTTAAGAGAACCAGTATTTCAACGGTTAAATTCTCTCTAGAAGATTACCTGCTCAATATGGAGAGTGTTGTTTTTTCTCAGGAGAATCCAGTATTCGGCAGTTCGTGTAAGTGGGAGCCGGTAAGGACAGAGATTGAGTCGGTGGCAGTTGTAGCCATGACTGATGTGTTGGAGCTCGATGGAGCTTCAACTGGCGTTCAGGTTAACTGATGAGAAGGCAGATGCAACCAGGAAGATGAGGAAAAAAACAACAGGTACTGGGATCATCAGTAGACAGTTTGAAGATTATCAAGCCTCCAGGTGGGAGATTGTTGGGTTTAATGTGGAGGCTCAATTGTTTCGGGTCCGGTTCAAGAGAACTATGGAGCAGGAAATTAAAAGATCAAATGGGTTGGCCCGCTTTGTTTTAATTAAAGCCCATATTAATTTTCTTGGTGAACAAGTAGAAAACCCTAATCTTGTATCTATATATATTTATTCTTGTAGTTGTAATTCCTCATCACGAGTGAGGCAGAAAGCAATAATAAAGTATCCTGGTTGCACCCCGTGCACGTCGGTCAGCCGATAGAACCACGTAAATCTCGCGTGTTCATCTCCGTTTATATTTTCTCTTGCAGAATATATTGTGTTTGTATGGGATCTTATTTTAGTCGAAGACGTCAGGTGATGAAATTCAGTTGAATCAGCAAGTGATTTAATTTATGTTGGCAGAGGAAGGAAAAATAACAGAGGTAGTGGGAGCGGGAACAGGAAAAGGAGTCAGTCTGTGACTCGGAAGTGTTGGGCCATAATTTGGTTAGACTGACGCATATCAAAAGGCCATGACTTGATCAAGACTAAAGTGACACAAACGAAGACGAATTGAAGAATTGCATTATGGTTATGATGATGTAGTACCGAAATCCCTATGGATTTTGGTTGGGCTTGGGCTATGTATGTAAACCGAGATCCATTGTAGATCTCGGTGGGCTTTGGGCTATAGTTGGGCTAGTGTGTTGGATACCCTATATATAGAACATGTTGTATAGGGTTTTGGTTGCTAGTTGAGCAGTTGGTGTGCAGAACTTGAGAGCCACCATCTAGAGAGCAAATACCGATTTGGGTAATCTCATGTACTAGACGAATTAATAAGATAATCGTGTGCATTTGGAGTATTATTGTGTTTATTATATTCATATTGTTCATCGTTGTTCTTGAATCACCTTGTCAACTAGATTCCGCATATTTGACGTGTTTGGGTTGATATCATATTGTAGTGATCCAGATTCGGGACTTACAATTGGTATCAGAGCCTTCTGAACCTTTCAAGGCTCCGTTTGATATCAACATATTCAAGATCTCAGGTGCTTGGTGGTTCTTTGTGTTTTTCCGGCGAGTTTATGATCGGAGAAGAAGATCATAGGATATTTGACAAAGATTGCTTTATCTTTGGAAAGTTTAAATCCCACTAAAATAGGGATTTAATTGTTACCAAAATCAACTGGTCAAACGAGTTTTCTAGTGTTCTCGGCTATCTTTCACAGTTTTCGGCCAAGTCAGCTCGTTTTCAGCTTAAGACTAGTGTTTCGGCCAACATTAAGGGTTTTCGGTCAAGTATAAGGGTTTTCGGCCATTATTAACTGTTCTCTGTCAAAATTGTGGGTTCTCGGTCAACTGAGTTTTGGGCCATAAGTGTTCTCGGTCAAGCTTTGGGTTTTCGGTCAAATCCTTGTTCTCGGTCCACTTGTGTTCTCGGCAAAAAAAAAAACGTTTTTTGGTGGGGAAAATTTTCTTGAACGAAATTTTTCCTGAATACTCTTTAAGAGTAAAAATTCATTTTTGAAAATTTTGGCGAAAACAATTATTTTTCGGGTGAATTTCGGTGAAATTTTTGGCTGGAAAATCGAAAAAATTTGTCTTGAACGAAATTTTTCCTGGACACTTCTTTTGAGTGGGGCATCTGTCTTGAGAATTTTGGCGATCATATTTTTTTTCGAAAAAAATTTGGTGGGAAAATCATAGTTCGCCTCCACAACCCATCTAAATGTTTCGAAGTACTCTTAATCAGTCTGCTTCCTCACAAGTAGTATTTCAGGATTCATCTGAGGTAAGTTTCCAACCATATTCTCTAGATTGTATTGATAAAATAGAGTTATATAAGCTCCACAATGATAACTTGATCAGAGACATGGAAAGGATAAAATCTGAGAACTTTAAACTTAAGAAAAATGAAAAAGCTTTCATAGATAAAATAGAAGAACAGAAAAAGGACATTTCTAAGCTTAAATCTGATTTCAGTATAAAAAGTTGTCACCACCTTGATGCCAAACAGGAAATTGCTTAACTAACTGCTAAACTGGAAGCCTCCAAGTTAGAAATTCTGAATCTAACATGTAAATTCGAAAGGGCTGAACTAGGCTTCAAAAAATTCGAGGGTTCCAGTAAAGTAGTCAATTTAATGATTAAAAATCAATTATGGTGGAAAGAAAATGAAGGTGAGGGTATAGGATATAGTCAAGTACCCCTCACATACAATGACAACTATACTAGTCTTCCTTTTACCAAATAGCAGGAAGAAAAGGTAAAACACATGAAGTATGGTAAACAGATTCAATCTGAAATTGTTGGATCAGGATCCCTAGAGGAAATCTGTAACATCCTAAATATTCTAGTATTAAATAAAGAGAGTTGCGTTAAATTATCGTGTGTTAATATTTAATTAGTGTTAAATAAAGAAAGAAAATATGGGCTTAGATTAATTAAAATGGAGTAATGGGTGAGATGGGTCTTAGGTCCATGGGCTTTAAGGGATATAAATACCCCCTAAACCATCCTAAAACCCTAAATCCTCATTTCCATCTTTCCATAATCTTTACACACTCAAGAACACACACACCACCACACATATACGGCCGAGAGAGAAAGGGTGAGATTCGAGGCCAAACGAACGCTAGTTGGTGACTAGATCGTTGTCATACGAGTTATATACAAGATTTAGAGTTCATAAACAAGCTATCCAAGACCAAACGAACACGTAAAGGTATGTCTTTTACCTTAAAGTTTACGTTTTTATAAACGTTTAGTCTTGAAACTTAAAACGAGAATAGATCAGGTGTAAATGAAACGTAAAGTTGTGAACTTGATGCTAAAACAAACTTAATGGACCTGCAAACAGGTGCAGCTCGTTTAAAATAAACCCTAGACATAGTATTGAACGTTTAAGCCTAAAGGTCCAAACTTTATGCTTTACCGGGCCAAGTTTTACCCGAAAAAGACCATAGGAATGATCACGGGTTTGGTTAATATCATATCCAAGACTTTCACGTTGAAATGGAGATGATTATGGGGGTTAAGAACGAACCGTGGCTGCTGCTGGGCAACTTCGCCCGCAGCTAAGTTCGCTGCTGTTAACTTCGCTTAAGCTAAGTTCGCTACTGTTAACTTCGCCCACTGATAAGTTCGCTTCTGTTAACTTCGCTATACAAGATCGCTGATTGTTAAGTTCGCCAGAATCCAAGTTCGCGTACAGCTAACTTCTCTTAAGTTAAGTTCGCTTAAGTTAAGTTCGCGAAAGTGAAGTTCGCCTAACATGTATGATCGTTTACATTTGTACGCTCATAAATACAAGGTAACGAATCAGATTGAGAATCAGATTTAATTCATTATGAAGAATGAGTTAACGAATTAGAAAAATAATTTAAAATTCTAACGAAAAATGTGTTAAGACAGTTAATGGAAATAAAATTTTTCCAAGCTGACCTGGCAGCTTAACCCCAGCCAGGGGCTCCGCCCCTTGGACCCCTCTAGGGGCTGCCGCCCCTAGAACCCTGCTGTCAGGGGCGCTGCCCCCGGACCCACGTTCGTTGTGGGTTATATAAGATAGAAATACGATACGAGTAGTAATAGTTAATTAATACGTGTAATTGTTATACAGTTAGTCATGCACAGCTCAAGAAAGAAATAACTATAAACGGTAAACGTAATCGCATTCAGGTGAGTTTCTAGCCCCATTTCCTTGTTATGTTTTCGGGGGTGTGTTCATACTCCATGTGTTGTTAATACATTTATCCTAAGTGATAAATGTATGCCTTACGTGATTATGTGAAAAGAATGAAGGATTGCTTGTCAGTACGTGAACGATCTTCGGATATTGCACGTTTTGTCAAGTTGTAATGTTATGTTAAATGATGATATGATATGTACGAAATATGAATGAATGTAAATTAGGTATGGTTGTATGGTAACGAAGAGGGACCGAGCCCTAATAATACTCGAGGAAGGAGGGACCGAGCCCTAATAATACTCGAGGAAGGAGGGACCGAGCCCTAATAATACTCGAGGAAAGAGGGACCAAGCCCTAATAATACTCGAGGAAAGTAGGGCGTAATGCTCTTTATAACGCAAGAAATGAAGGTAAGTAAGAAGGAAATAAAGATATGAAAGTATGTAAGTATATAGGTATTATATGTTATGTGATTAATTAGAACTCACTCAGCGTAGCTGAGTTTTAGTATGCACGCAGGTGAGTAGGATGAGGCAGCTCGCTTGAGGGGAACACGTGGCATTGAATAAGAGGCTGGCATCGGAAGACTCACGATGTTTAAGTTTAATGTTTTGTTTATTTGGAAAGACGAGATGTCGTTTTAAGACAAGTTATGGTTTGTTATGAAATGCTTTATGAAAGTTTTTATATTACGCGAATGTTTTTATTAACTCTGATGATTAGAACTATGTTGATCAGTAAATGCAACGTCCAAATGTGAGGCACCGGTAACGGGGCCATACAAAATCAAGCCAGTTTTAAATGTGTGAAAAATTTTGATGCTTCTACTTCATGTGCATATATAGTAAATGATGTTGCTTATGATAGTAAAGGGGTTCAGGCTAGTGAAAATGAATCTTATCCTACTGTGTCATCAAACTTAGATGACACCACAACACAAAATTTAACTAATAATAATTCACAGAGTTGTGGTAACAAAGGGAAGACACATAAGAAATCAGCACAACAAGGACAGTCTCGTCCTCATAGATCCTCCGGATCTCCATGTACTGATAAATCATTGGGTGCTTTTTATATCAAGAGGAAAACATGTTACCACTGTGGCACGCCAGGACATATAGCCAGAAATTGTGTTCATCGTCTATATGTTCCTTATTACAAGCAAAATCTGAAGGTTGTGCCAAGGGGCAAGAAGAATGGAAAAACCTTTCCTAAGAAGGAATTCCAACATGAAGCAAGTGCTTCCGTTGACATTAGAATAAGGATGAAGGCGTGTTTCGTCTGCGGGAACGGCGGGCATTTGGCAAAGGAGTGTCACTACCGTGCTGTTAATAGACAAGCTTCTCAAGTGAAAGGTAACAGGTTTCAACCGAATCCAGTGGTTAAACAAAATGTTATTTACAAAACCACGAGTATCTGTACAACGACAGATACTCAAGGATTCAAAGTTAATATGATAGGTTTACACTCAAATGATTTAGAAACTGTTAAAAGAAAAATAAATTTTCAGAAATCAAATAGTGTTGAGAGTTCTAAGAATTCGAATTCGAATTGCTCCACTCCAAAGTCTGTTCTATCAAATTTCACTAAACCAAGACAGACTTGGAAACTTAAAACTCAGCAAACAGAATCTGTAATAACAAATGATTATGTTAAAGATGGGAAAGATATGAGTTGGCAAGAAGTCACATATGTTGATGCTCAAGGGAACCCCAAGACATTTATGACTTGATGTGCAAAAATATATCTATATAATTAAACCAAAATCAGCAACTTAAGCTTTAAATTTATAAAAACGGAAAACCTAAAATTCACACAACCGGCAAGTGTACCGATCGTAAATAGTATAGCCTAAGGAAGTCCGAGTATCGAACACAAGGACACGAGAGAACGATCTTAATACTAAACCCTAACTAAGACTCACCTAAGAACAATATTTTATTTGATTTTTAATTTAGTTAAACTACTTGACCTAACTTACTTAGAATAAATTAATAAACTTAACATAACTTAACGACACATTTAATGAAACTTAGAACTTTAACTGCAAATGGAGAAAACGTCTACCTAGGTAAGAATCAAATTGATGGTCTAACGAGCTAATGGATTGAATGATCTCATGACACCGGTATCTAAAGATGACACAACTAAGGTTCGCTCAAGAAAGTTAGATCACCTCTCCGTCTCACCAACAAACTCTAACTTACACTTAATTGATTTTAAGAAAAAACCAGGAAACGAATGCTAAGGTTTTCTAATTTCGACTCTCCTCTCGGTCTCACCGACACACGACCCTAATGGAAACGAATACTACGCAACCAAGGATAGAGGAACAATTTGGTTTAACTTAAACTAGACCAACTAATCGCTCACAAACCCAAACCCAACAAGAACCGAACCCGCTCTCGCGCGATCCTAATTCTAACAAGTAAAAGCAATAAGACGACTTTACTTCCTATAACCTCTCGGTCTCTAAGAAGGTGCTTACCCGCTGAATTCAACGAATTAACAATCTCAACAAAACCCTATGGTTGTACCTACCGCAAACAACCTCTAAACATAAAGTAAAGAATTGAACATGCAACAATCAATCAAAACCAATTCAATTAACCGAAGCACAAGATTATGAGATAAAACCAATAAAATCACAGCCACTAAACACAACCTAATTCATCATTAAACCAAACTTGCAATAGCAATTCAAGTCATATTAATCAAACAATCCATTTAGTTTATCAAAACCGAACAATAATCATCTAGCCTAGGTAGAACAAAGAGGTTTAGCCAATCATAATCAATGAACAGTAGATAAAATAGATATAAATGATAAACATGTTCATATAAATCTGATTACAAAATGTTTGAATGATTAAAAACCAAAAACGAACTCACAAACGTTAAAATAATCAACACCGACAACCGAAGGATAAAAGATAGAACCGTAAGCTTGTCATGCTTAGTTTCTCCTCTAGAGCAGGTGTGGTGGCTGAAAATTATGAATAAAAATCGTTCATAGGGTATTAGCCCTTTATATATATGCTTAAACACCTTCTTCCTAAGATAAAATAGGTTAAAACAAGCCCACAAGGCCCACTAGAAGATAAAATAGATGGGGTAGCTAATTCCTGAACATTCTTGGCAACCTTTGGGACATGTGGGATGCCGCATAGCGCGGGCATGAACGCCTCACCTGGTCGCGTAGCGTGGCCAGGTCATGGGTGCTCGTTTCTTCGTTTTCTGACTCGTTTATCTTCAAACACGCATATCGACTTCATCCGTATCCCGTTTGAGCTGATTCTTTCTTCATTAAACTCGTTTTTTCTCTCTCTTCAACATGGGACCTATCATATACACAAACATTTAGTTTCAAGCAAGAAAATTTTTATTCGTTAACGATTTACGCACAAACAACACAAAAACAGGATAAAACGCTATGTGTTTTGCAACACATCAAATCTGTATTAACAAATGATTCTATTAAAGATGGGAAAGATATGAGTTATCAAGAGGTCACATATGTTGATGCTCAAGAGAACCCCGAGACATTTATGACTTGGGTTCCTGTCCAACTAATCCCGCTACGCGTGTAGGAACAACCACAAATTCATTGTTTATTAAATGGGTTGTTCTAGGCACATGAAAGGGCAAATATCCATTGGTTTTTAAATCTTTAAACCTTAAAATGGATTATTTGTTTCCTGGACGGGATTTTAGGGTGATAGAACGTTTTTATTCTGCTCTCTAATTGTGTAGGAACAAATCAGGGAATACATTGCATATTAAAAGGTTTGTTCCAGACATTCAACTCGCAAGAATGCAGAATCTCAAAACAAGCTAATTCTTAGGGGGAGATTCTCACAAATGGGAAAATGATGTTTTGAAGATAAAAGGTAACCGTATCACTTTGGTATGAAAGATTGATCAGTCAAAAAGATTTTAAAATTTTTAATTATTTTAAAAAAATACAAAAATATGTTCCCATATAGTTTTTCAAGTATAGTTTTTTATTTTATTTTATTTCATAATATGAAAATGACTTGACCGTGCATAAGAAATGATAGTACATCAGTTGGCTGACTATCACACTTCACCTTATTTTATTTTTAAATGCTATGTTTCGATGATTGAGTCTTTTTTAGGTTAAATTTGTACATAAAAGTTTTCCTTTAGGTCAAAATTATTGCACAAATTTAGGGGGGATAATTAAAAAAAATCAAAAAGTGTGTGTGTGTGTTTAAAAAAATAAATAAAAATAAAATTTTAATTTATAAAAGTTTTGTCTATGTCTTTCAAACTTCACTCTCGCTTAAAATTATGTTGGCTGCTCAAGTTTGAAGAACATATACTTGTATATGTTTGGTCCGGTGATCTACTTGTAGATCCACAGGATAGCCATGTATCTAAAGACTGAAAGCATCCGGGGCGATTGAGATGTGTCTTTGTGTGTTTTGAATTCTTTCACTTAAAATTATGTCGGTAATTCCAAGTTGGAAGGACACGTATTCTCATATGTGTTTGGTCTTGTTAACCACTTGTGGTCGTACGGGATAGCCATTTACCTGAAAGCTAAAGAGTGACCGGGGTAACTAAGTTCTTAACATGTGTGTCTTCTGTAACTTTCTGGGAAGTGATATGATTATTCAGTTAACAGCTTTTTGAAGCTTCAAAATATTTTCAAATGAAAATTAATCCAACCTTTGGAAAGTGATAGATAAATTGTTTTTGTGTGCCTAACGGGTGAAGTTATTAAGCTTAAAAGGCTCTAGAACAGTCATGGATTTGTATGGTAGCTTTCTATGATGCGTTAAAGTTGAAGTGATATAAACTAAATATGCTAATCTTAATGTGGAGAGTCATTTTGAAGAAATGTGCATGTCTCCAGATACATCTCTCCGAATGATAGGCAGAAAAGCAATTACCCAGTCATACACGAGCCCGTTAGTGTCTTGATCACCATAAATATTATATTATAAAAAAAATTGTTCATTTTATCCTATCAATAGCTATGTTTTTGAAAGCTTAAATGGTCAAACTAGAACTACAGAGATGGGGGCATAAAAATAAGTCATGTCATGTCTTGAATGAAAGGCCTGTAAGTCCGGATGGCCTGTAAGTCCAACGTTCAACCTTAAAGCTTAAACTATATCTTTTAATCTATAAAAATCTTTTAATCAAGCACTAAGGGGTTGGAGTCAAATTGGGGTGATCTGGGGAAAGCCAAATACGCTTTGAGAAGAGATAGGAGGAATCACAGGTCTATGAGTGATGTCCATCTTAGCTTTATGCCGAACTGAACCTAAATCATATCACTGATGCAATGAAAATCATGCTAAGTATGTTATAACTGCTATCAACCTGTCTCTTTATTTCATAATAACGTTGAACATGAATCCTAGTGACAGCCTCTTAAACGATATGATTACATGTTCGGATCTTTTCATAAAAGGCGGCGTTTTTATCAAAAACAGAAATTTGATCCCTATTTAGCTAAATTACAAGAAGACCGGGTGATTAAATTTGTTTTATCTGTTTTTTTTTTAGTTTTATTTTAGTTTATTTATTTTATTCTTTACTTCTTGATTACTCTTGTCGAAGCAAATGTGTTAAGAAATCGTTTTGAAGTTTTCAGCTCATGAAATCTGATATCGGTTATTGTGTTATAGTTGGTTTAGCTGGTATGATCTCATTTCAAGTCTCTTCAAGAAAAATTAAAAAAAAAAACAGAAAAATAAAAATTACAAAAATATGTCAGTCTTATTTTGTTTTATTTAATTGTTTTCAAAATATTGTGGTTGATCTTTCTACCAAAGTTGATTGTTTTTTCAAGACTGATTTCTTGCAATGGAATCATATGAAGTATCAGAGATTCAAATGGGATGATGCAATCAATAAGGGGGAGATGATAAAGTATTGGATGCAGATGCTGAAGTTTTGATCATGTTCAAGTAAAGATTCTGAAGGTTTTTAAAGCATCAGTCTAGGGGGGAGATTTTTGGGCCATAATTTGGTTAGACTGACGCATATCAAAAGGCCATGACATGATCAAGACTAAAGTGACATAAACGAAGACGAATTGAAGAATTGCATTATGGTTATGATGATGTAGTACCGAAATCCCTATGGATTTCGGTTAGGCTTAGGCTATGTATGTAAACCGAGATCCATTATGGATCTCGGTGGGCTTTAGGATATAGTTGGCCTAGTGTGTTGGATACCCTATATATAGAACATGTTGTATAGGGTTTTGGTTGCTAGTTGAGCAGTTGGTGTGCAGAACTTGAGAGCCACGATCTAGAGAGCAAATACCGATTTGGGTAATCTCATGTACTAGACGATTTAATAATATAATCGTGTGCATTTGGAGTATTATCATGTTTATTATATTCATATTGTTGTATAGGTTAACTGATGAGAAGGCAGATGCAACCAGGAAGATGAGGAAGATAACAACAGGTACAGGCGATCATTGGTAGGCAGTTTGAAGATTATCAAGCCTCCAAGTGGGAGGTTGTTGGGTTTAATGTGGAGTCTCGAATGTTTTGGATCCGGTTCAAGAGAACTATGGAGCAGGAAATAAGAAGATCAAATGTGTTGGCCCACTTTGTTTTAATTAAAGCTCATATTATATTTCTTGTTGAACAAGTAGAAAACCCTAATCTTGTATCTATATAAATTTATTCTTGTAGTTGTAATTCCTCGTCACGAGTGAGGCAGAAAGAAATAATAAATTATCCTGGTTGCATCCCGTGGACGTAGGTCAGCCGACCGAACCACATAAATCTCGCTTGTTCATCTTCGTTTATATTTTCTCTTGCAGATTATATTGTGTTTGTGTGGGATCTTATTTTAGGCGAAGACGTCAGGGGATAAAATTCAGGTGAATCATCAAGTGATTTAATGTATATTGGCAGAGGAAGGAAAAATAACAGAGGTAGTGGGAGTGGGAAAAGGAAAAGGAGTCAGTCTAGGACTCGGAAGGATGTGGTATGTTGGAACTGCAATGAAGCAGGACACTTTAGGAATCAGTGTCCGAATGAAAAGAAAGAAGTCAACACTGTAGAAGAAAACTCAGATGATGAGTTTTTAGTTCTTAGTGTTGGGAATAATGTTGATTCATGGGTCATGGATTCTGGTGCTTCATTTCATGCTACCCACAACAGTGAAGCATTGCAGAATTTGAAGGAAGGTTATTTTTGTAAGGTTAGACTGGCGAACAATGATGTTCTTGATGTTACGGGCATGGGTGACATGAATTTAGTTACTTCAGCCGGTTCATGGACCTTGAAGGATGTTAGAGTGATTCCAAGCTTAAAGAAAAAGTTGATTTATGTAGGGAAATTGGATGAACAGGGACATGAGGTTAAATTTGGGAACGGGCAGTGGAAAGTTGTGAAGGGAAACCTTGTCATCGTTCAAGGAAGAAAGAGAGGTTCGTTGTATATGGTCAGTTTATTGTCTAAGTGAGTGACCGACCCAGTTCAGAAGAAGACCAAAGTCTGGTTCACAGAGTTTGGTGGGCAGAAGAAGGTTTGTTTTGCAGGAGATAAATCCATAGCCACATGTCAGATTCAAGTTGAACGTGCTAGAAGAAGTTCAGACAATCCAGTCAGAGGTTTTCGTGGCAGTGGGAGCACAGGCAGTCAGTCAGTCAATGCATTAACCAGAGTTACCAGACAGTGGGTTAAGAGAACCAGTATTTCAGCGGTTAAAGTCTCTCCAGAAGATTACCTCCTTAATATGGAGAGTTTTGTTTTTTTCTCAGGCGATTCCAGGATTCGGCAGTCCGTGTAAGTGGTAGCCGGTAGGGACAGAGAACGAGTCGGTGGCAATTGTAGCCATGATTGATGTGTTGGAGCTCGGGGGAGCTTCAACTGGCGTTCAGGTTAACTGATGAGAAGGCAGATGCAACCAGGAAGATGAGGAAGATAACAACAGGTTCAGGCGATTATCGGCAGGCAATTTGAAGATTTTCAAGCCTCCAAGTGGGAGATTGTTGGGTTTAATGTGGAGGCTCTATTGTTTTGGGTCCGGTTCAAGAGAACTATAGAGCAGGAAATTAGAAGATCAAATGGGATGGCCCGCTTTGTTTTAATTAAATCCCATATTAATTTTCTTGGTGAACAAGTAGAAAACCCTAATCTTGTATCTATATATATTTATTCTTGTAGTTGTAATTTATCATCACGAGTGAGGCAGAAAGCAATAATAAAGTATCCTGGTTGCAGCCCGTGGACGTAGGTTAGCCGACCGAACCACGTAAATCTCGAGTTTTCATCTTCGTTAATATTTTCTCTTACAGATTATATTGTGTTTGTGTGTGTGTTGCAATATCCGAATCCCTAACACAACGTTGTTATCATGGTTCAAGTCCATGACTTGAAAATTAAAGCAAAGAGAAAACAATTCAATAAGTAAAAAACGAAGAGAACAAATTACCTCAGTATACTCCACTTCTTAGTAACATGTTCATTTTACTCCACTTCAAGCAAATTTTTTGAATGCTTGATAAATGACAAATGTGTGTTTGATAAATAGGATATTTAAGATAAGAGTTAATGGTTTGAGAAATGGTAGATGGATGATAAGAGTTATCTTTTCTCCATATAGCTTGAGAATAGCTCTCACTAATCCTCTGCATTTTTTTACGAGAAAATGTATACATATTTGCTTCAACCTTATCCAATTTTCACAAGAATGGCTAATTTGCTTCAATAAATATCAAATTGATTATGCACAAGTTGGTTATGCACAATGTGTAAGCATTAAAGCCTTTGTGTATTAATATTAATCCACCAACATATTAAATAGGGATAAAAATGTAGATGGATATTTAATTAATAGTTAATCTTCCACCAACTTGCCACTTTTCTTAAACTCTACCATTTGCCTCTTATTAATTATTCACAATTTGTCTCTTACTAATTATGTGTCTTAATAAGTTGTTAAATCCATCATTCTTTAAATTGTTACACTAATAAGTTGCTTTTGAGGGCAATAAGTAACTTACACCGTTATATAAACACTACTACAAAAAGAGGTATTTGCTATGGCCATATCTGTAGAAAAACAGGGTCTGCTACAGGATTTGCTACGGACTTGGTCCGTAGGTACAAGTCTCATAGCTAACTTATTTGCTACGAGTTTTTGCTACGGAATCGGAATTTTGTTATGATCTTATATACCAACAGAGACGTTATTTTAGTTACATTAGATACAGATTTTTGCTACAAAATTGCCGACTACGAAGTATTAGCTACAAATTTTTGCTACGTTTTTTTAGCTACGAAATTTTGCAACGATCTATAAATACATAAATTTGCTACATAATTTTTCTAGCTACGGAATTTGCTACCGACTTTCAGCAACAACTTTGTCTACGGGAATTGGCTATGGTTTTTGCTATGAAATTTAGCTACGAATTTTGATTGAGTCCTGCTACTAATGTAGCTACATAAATTCACATGCTTTCGCAGCAGATTGATCATGGTTTTAGCTATGGATTTAGCTTTTTTAATATTCTTTTCCACTTTTCTCCATAAAAATATATTTTAATTTTAAAAAATACCATACCAAAGATAAAAATCCAAACCAAATAGCATAAAATATCCAAAAGTACTAAAATAAAAACAGAAATTTAGTTTCGCAACATCAACCCATATATCTTAACTTGGTGAAAATATTTCTAGCCGGTTTCATGACAACGGTTAATGTTTCTCATTGATTTGAGCATATAATCTCTCATTTTCTTCAATTTTCCTCAACACAACTTTTTTTTCTAGTTTTCGTTCCAACTTTCTCTTTATTCTCGTTCCAACTCAGATATCTTTTCGTTCCAACTCCGCTCTTTATCATGTGCAACTCTACTAGGATTGGGCTCCCGAGACTCAACACCACGATCACTGCGTCTCCGTGCGTCACGAGAAACCATTACCAACACCATGAGCACCACCACTACCACGACTATCTTTACTACCATTCATAATGTATACACAGGCACCCTACATACAAATAAAACTATAATAAGTTAAAAAATTAGCATTTGATGATATACAAATTACATTATATTTTATATGTTAATTTGAAAAATTAACATATATGTATATATGTATATATATATCTCCGAAAACTATAAAATGTAACGAAACAATGACATTTATAAATAGTCGTACCATTAAATCGAACAACAAACACACCTCGTGGAGTTGGAGCGACTCGTAGAAAGTGCACCGGAAAAGCACAGTAAGACAAAAGAACCATGTGTCATTTTACTAATATTAAACCTGATGATGGGAGATATAATATTTATGTTTGTGACTTAGACAAACTTAAAAACATATAATGTAAGCTGTCACATCCTATATAACGAATCAATATCAAAGGACGTCGAGAAAGTATTGTCTAACTGGTAAATTAAAATAGTTATATCAAAAAAGGCATACAACATATTTAAAGAAACCCGCCAATTCAACAAGTTTTTAAAAAACAACCAAAAAGTAAATGTAATGTAACAAGTTTGACCCAATGACCAGTTAGTGATTATATTAATGTCACAAGTAAAAGTAGTTCTAACATGTTTCATACATCATGTCATGTATTGCCTTAATAAACATGCATCTCGTCACAAAACACATGAGCAGATTCAGAATTCACAAGACAGATTTTAGCATGCAAAGATCAATATTATTACTTGAGAAAATCATGGATAAAAATTTTGAAACTTTTAACACAGTAACATAAATGGACTAGGTTTCTCAAACTATTTGAATTATAATTTACCTTACATAAAAAAACGAAAATAATTCAATCACTACAGATATGTACAAATAGTTCAGCACATTGCGCAACAAAAAGTTTTGATTTGGTTAAGTCACAATACTAATCCAAATCAAGCATGACCAATTGGGTTAAATCTTACTCAAATTGTGAAGTTCCAGAAGTGGAACAAATCCATTTGGACTTTTCATTAAATATTTATGATGTCCGAAAAACAGACCAGAACTCGACTCCCCGCATCAGCTTTGACACATGTTTTTGTAACATCATAAAAAGCATTCAAAACTCGTCCAAAAAGTAGAAATCATAACTTTCTGAAAACTAGACTCAAAGTATAACGTCATGGAAAGAAAATAGATCGAAAACAACAAATTATCATCAAGTTACAGACTAGACAATTAACGAGAACAAATCTCTCAGATAACTGTTGTCATCAAAACTCAAACCCTAACATGTTTATTTCATTTATAGGGTTCTAATTCATAAATTAACATCATAATCATCAATATTACAGAGATTTAACATATAGGGTTTTACAATAATTAATCAAAAACATGAAATCAATGCATAAAACTTACCATCTAGTGTTATGAATGATGAGAATCACTCGAAGACACCACCAATTGCAAGAATTGAGGTTTGTTGGTGATTCGGGATCGTGAGAGAGAGGGATGGAGGCAGGAGGAGTGTCGACGGTGGGATGGTGTAACATCCTGATTTTGATAAGATTAATAAAATAAGTTTCGTTTATTTAATAGCGTGTCGTGTATCAGTTTAGATAACAAGCTATGAGAGGGTGGGCTTGGACTTTAGAAGATAGAATAAAAGATGGAATAGGCCTTAGGTCCATGAGCTTAAGGGAGTATAAATACCCCTTAAACCCTAATCCATTCCATTTTTATCCATCTCTACACGATAGCCTATACCATAAAAAACACACACTAACACCATAATATAGACAAGATCCGAAGGTGAAAACCCAAGCTTGTTGGTGCTGGAACGTCGTAACGAGCCAAACCTACATCAACACTAGATCGTGTCCGTAGATCGACTCGTATAAGGTACGTTAATATCGAGAACTTGTTCGTTTAGGTCCGGATTACGCCTAGAAATCATAGATCTGTTTTTGTATGTTAAAAACGAATCCAAAACAACAAATCCTACTGAAATTCGTTAACGTTTGATAGGTTAATTGATAACTTAAAAGACCCATAATATAGATGCATAAATCGCACCCTTTAAACGCGAATGTTTGGCTGATTGGACTCTTGGGGTTTGTAGGCGCTAGTATTACGAGTTCAATGATACCAAATTCGTGATATTTTGTTGAGATTTGAGGTTCAATTGCCAAGTCTGTTCGGATTGACTGTTTATTATTCTTGATGACTTTGACTTTGACCTCTGAGTCAAATTCTGGATAAGATTGATGCAATTCGTTATAATAAGGTAACGAATCAGTTCCCCAGTTCGTTAGATCAGATAACGAATCTAGTGATTCGTTACTCATCCAATTCGTTATGTTAAGATAACGAATCATGTCACGTCAAGATAACGAATCAGGTCATGTAAGATGACGAATCAGATAACGAATCAGGTGATTTGTTACTCACCAATTCGCTCAGTTCTGATAACGAATTAGACCATGAATCAGGCTACGTCCAAGTAACGAATTAGGCTTAATTAGCTATAATGAATGAGATAGAGAATAAAATAATAATTTAACATCCTAATGGAAAATGTTTTCAGACAGTTAATGAAAATAAAATTTTTCCGAGCTGACCTGGCAGCTCGACCCCAGCCAGGGGCTCTGCCCCTTGGACCCTGCTAGGGGCTGCCGCCCCTAGAACCCCACTGCCAGGGGCGCTTCCCCCGGACCCCTGTTCGTTGAGGGTAATAATTAAACTAGAAACGCAATATGGAAAGTGATAGTAATTAATACGCGTAATTGTTATACAGTTAGCCATGCACAACTAAAGAAAGGGATTACCATTAACGGTGAACGCAACCTAATTTAGGTGAGTTTCTAGCCCCATTTCCTTGTTATGTTTTCGGGGCTGTGTGCATACTCGATGTGATAGTTAATACACTTACCTTAAATGGTAAGTGTATGCCATGTATGATTTATATGTTAATTATGTATATCTTGAATGTGAACGAAAGCTTGTTGGTACGTGAACGATCTTCGGATATTGCACGTGTTGACAAGGGAGGTATGTAAATAATAGATGAATGTGTATGGTAGATATATGTACAACATATGAATATGTATGGTAGATATCGGTACGTGAACAATCTTCGGATAATGTATGTTACGGGTATGTAAAGACATAATGTATGAAGATGAAGAAGTAAGGGATCAGACCCAAATAATATCTGAGATAGAGAAGAAAGGGATCAGACCCTAATAATATTTGAGATAGTGAATTAAAGAGGGATCAGATCCTACTAATATCTGAGATAGACAAGAAAGGGATCAGAACCTAATAATATCTGAGATAGACAAAGGAAAAAGGGATCAGACCCTATAATATCTAAGATAGAAAAGGAAAGAGGGATCAGACCCTAATAATATCTGAGATAGAAAAGACAGTTTTATATAATATGAAAGTAATAAAGTATGAACATATGTATAAAACTATGTAATGAAGGTAAATGAGTAAAGTATTTATTATGTATCTTCGGATGCATAAATGAAGGTAGGTGTATGCATTGTATGGTATGCGATTAACTAGAACTCACTCAACGTAGCTGACTTTTAGTATGCACACAGGTGAGTAGGATGAGATAGCTGGCTTGAGCAGGGACTCATGGCGGAAGAATAAGAGTCCGCATCTGAAGACGCAAGTTGTTTATTTTTACCATTTTAATGTTGAAAGACAAGATGTTTATTTAAGACAAGTTTATGAATTAATATGTAATGTTTTATGAAAGTTTTATATTCCGCATAAAGTTTTGATTAACTCTGATATTTAGAACTGTGTTTATGAGTAAATCCAACGTCAAAAGTGAGGCACCGATAACGGGGACTTACAGATGAGGAATTAAGGATTATGGTTTTGTTTTAATGTTATTTTAATCAACATTTACAATAATAGTCCCTTATCAAACGATCTTTGACTCAAATGAGTAATTTTAACACCAAGCCGAATCATAACGAAGCATTATGAATAAAATACTAGCCCAAGCTAATAAAATAAATCCTCGTCAATATTTTTGTTAAATATTATTTTATAAAAGCCAAAAACGTATAACTTACACGCAATGCATTGCAATTTCATGAAACAGGCTATGAACTAAACACATAATCACTTGGCATGTAATTCACATAGATAAATTTATAACATATGCTCGAGATATTATTTTCATATTTCACCAACGTTCAGGGTTAGATTCGCGTGATTCGGTAATTCCCAAATTACCGCTATGTGAATGTTTTTGCAATAACTGACACACTTAAGTAATCTCAATTAAGTGAAATGCATAAATGAATGTTTAAGATAACGAAGATTGTATTAACGGCACTAAATCGTAAACAAAAATGAGTAAGCCACAAAAAAAACATAATAAAAATTTAACACAAAAGGACAACCCACCGAACATTGTGGCGGAGAATCGACGCGATTTCAGTCCAACACTAAAGTTTACTTTATGAGGTTTTAAATATTTATTTTCTGATATTGCTACCAAATTTTGAAATCATTTATATGATAAGTGTTTTCTCAAGTTTGTTATGGATTTTACTACTGACTTTATGAAGTTATTTTCATAATACATATTTTTTCAAGTTTGTAATGGATTTTAGTACCAATGTTTTAAAGTCGTTTATATAATACTTATTTTCTCATATTTGCTATGAGTTTTGCTACCGTCTTTATGGAGTCATTTTTAAGATAGATATTTTCTTATGTATATTACGGATTTTGTTATAATTCTTTTCTTTTTGCAATGGAATGTTTATAGCAAAATTGTAGCAAAATGTGTCAATAGCTAATTCGTAGCAAATCGTAACAAAAATTGCGACCAATTTTTTCGTAGCAAAAATGCACAGCAAATGCCTTTTTATGTAAATCGTGTTTTTCTATTATTGAATTACTGGTTTTTGTTCGTTATGGATTTATGGTAAAAATGATATATTTCTTTTTAAACCAGCCTGAACTACTTTTTTTTATCACCTTATCACTATGCATGTCAACTTGTGTTAAGGCATTCAAACGCAGGTTTATAATAATAGTTGCTGACAAAGATTTCTTTTATTTTGCTACGTTACAGATTTCGAAAATTTAGTTTTAAATTTGTTTTTTTCCTACCATTTTGTGATGTATTTTATGTTAATATTTTTATTTTCTCAAATTTGCTACGAATTTTACTAAACTTTATGTTATAAAGTTTTAAATATTAATTTTCTTTATTTTGCTACGGATTTTTGCTATCGTTTTTTTTCAATCATTTTTATGATATTTATTTTCTAAAGTTTGCTATGACTTTGCTACCAATTTTAGGATTTGAGTTTTATAATACTTATTTTCTCAAGTCTGCTACGGATTTTACTACCGATTTTATGAACTATAACACTTCTTATCTCAAGTTTGCTACGGGTTTTTCTTGCATCGGAATATTCGTAGCAAAATGTATCCTTAGCTAATTCGTAGCAAAAATTGCTACCGATTTTTTTCGTAGCAAAAAGTCGGTGGCAAATGCCTCTTTATGTAGTAGTGAAATAAGCTTTCTTCAACTAAGCTAAAAAATTATGGGTGGCAATCTTGACCCATGGGTTACATGAGTTGTATCAAAATGTATAAGATTAGTCAGAATGTGTCAAACTAAAAAAAGAAAATGATTGAAACGGGTCAGAACAGGTTAACATTTCTCAGGTTTTTTTTTTATGGAACGAGAAAACTTTTTGATATTTCTACTTTTAAGTTCTTGATTTATATTTCGAGTTATAATTTTTTAATTATTGTTTTTGAATTTTTTTGGTGAAGGTTTTTGAAGTGAGTCAAAATGGGTTGAGATTTCAAAAACCCTCACCAAAAAATTTAAAAAAAAATAATTAAAAAATTATAAATCGAAATATAAATCAAAAACTAAAAAGTAAAAATACCAAAAAGTTTCCTCCGTTTTTCTCGCTTCATAAAAAAAATAAAAATAAATAAATAAATAAAAAACCTGAGAAATGTCAACCCGTTTCAATCATTTTCTTTTTTTAGTTTGACACATTCTGACTCATCTTATACATTTTGATACAATCCATTCAACCTATAGGCAGTGTTTTCACGACTGGATCGGACCGGCCGGCCGAACCGGTCGGACCGGAGATCGGTAAGTGAAGCGGTTCGGTTGTGCATGGTTAGCTCGCTTCACAAACAACCGGCCGGTTAGGAACGGTTTACGGGCGAACCGGAAAACCGGATCTACGATTTGACCGGAAATGGTGAATCAGAATTCACGATATGGCTGCAAAAACAGTAAAAACGAAATTTCAGTAAGAGAATAGTTCTCCTTTGATCTATGGTGCAACCTTCCACGAAAATAGAGAGACAGTACGAGAATGAAGAGTATTTCATAGGTTTGAAATATCCATAGACATGGTGGCTGTGATATTTTACAAAAGTGGTGACTTGTTTTAAGTAAACCTAATACCCAGATCTATATAACCTAAATAGTGGACTTGGAAAAGCCTTAGATGAATGCAAATGGGCCAGATAAATTAATACGGGCTTTATTTTTATAATGTTACGAATCTCATAACTAGAATGGCTAAATATTATTTTTTATATTTTAGTATTACATTAAACAGAGTTATTCGGTTCTTGAACCGGTTCAATCGGTCCGACCGGTTCAACCAGTGAACCGGTAAAGTGATCGGTTCAGTTGCTTGTCCGGTTTTAAAAACATTGCCTATGGGTCAAGATTGCCACCCCTATAAAAATCATCATCAAATAAGATTCTTCAAAAGCGTATAACTAATAAGCATAAGCTTTAAAAGGTAAACCAAACACTAAGTTAGAGGATGTTTTGGTGAGCTTCTAAAAGTTGCTTATTTACTATTTGTTTGTTGAAAAGCAAAATGTGTTCGATAAAGCAACTCCAAAAGCTTCAAAGTAGAGCTTTTCAAAGGTTGATTTGTTTTTCAAAAAGAAAATAAGCAAAATTATAAGCTCACCCAAACACTTCCTTAAGCTTATTTTAAGCTTAGTTTGTAAAAAAAATAAAAAAGAAAAAAAATGAAAATTAAGCCAAACACCCCCTTAAAGCCTTACTCAAAATACCCGGAAATCAAATAAAAAACAACCAACAGACTGATTATGATAGCAAACAGAGCAAAACAACAAACCAAAGATAATCTTATAACATTACATATATATGCTCACTCGTTACCCATAACACTGAATTGATTATGATATCTAACATCCGACAGAATATGAATATTATTCATACCGCATAAGCACTCCATATACGTAATATTGTCATCAAGCAACCTGCACCTGGATCGTCTTGGGCTTCTTCGGCTCAGGCGGCGGGAGCTACTCCACGGTGACCGTCAAGACACCGTCCTGACAAACCGCTCTTATCTTATCCGTATTCGCATTTTCGGGCAATGCGAACTTCCTCATGAACTTGCCGATCCTCCTCTCCATCCTCACGTACTTGACTCCCTCCTTCTCTTCCTGCTCAATCTCCCTCTTTCGCTCTCCGCTTATCACCAACACCTTGTCGTCTTCCACCTGGACCTTAATATCTCAGCTCTTTATTCCCGGCATGTCCACGATAAACACGTACGAGTTCGGGTACTCCTTCAGGTCCGCTGGGGTTGCCGCCATCGGTCTTGTTGTCCTTTGATATTTTAACTTTACCCTATCATATAATCACAATAAAAATCACTGTATTTTCTCTTTCCTGTTTAATTAAATAATACTTTGTAACCTTTATCATTATCTTTTCTCTCTTTCACTCACAACAACTTTTATAAAATATTAAAATATTATACGGTATGAACAGTGAATCTCAAATTTAACTTTCTCATATAACATTTTCTCTCTCCTCTACTCACTACCACTCATAATTATACCATATAATTTACAAAACCTTCACACCAATTAAAGGGAATAGGCTGGGAATGCTCTTACATTTGTATATGTGAAACTATGAAGATGGTTAATTACAACATATATTTTATTTTTTTGATGTTAGCAAAGTACAAATAAAACTACAACTCATTCAAGCATACACTCTCTCAGTCCAAATCATAAGTCCAATTAACTTATAATCCTAGCTCATCTTTGTCTAAATAATTATTAAAAAAAATAAATAACAAACAAACAAGAAAAGAAATATAACCGGTTTAAAAGTGTCACGTATTACATAATTCTTAGATGATAACATACTTAAACTCCAACACAACTATAAACCCATGTAAGATCAAAACAAGTTTGTGACAAGCCCATACAAGCGTGCGTATTACAACCCATAAATTAAACTCAAACTCCACATATAAACATACTCATCAGCCCAACTATAAACTTCAACTCCAACAAACTATAAACTTGTTAATCTCAATAGAAAAAG
>NW_027503695.1:0-28044 GCF_021521415.1 Bidens hawaiensis
TTGGCCACAAAGGCATTGTAGGAATCAGTGAACAATGAAAATAGTGCTTGATATTCATTTCCTTGATTAACATTTCTACCACCATGAGGAGCATGTCCACTGGACATAGAGGCTGAATCAATGCCATCAATCATTTGGACATTAAATCTGGATTGTCCACCTTGATTGTGTGCATTGCCAACAAAAAAACCCCTTGATGTATCACCACCATACTCACTGGGTTCTTCTATGATGGGAATATGTTGTTGATTCTTTGTGGACAGATTTTACCAATGGTGCAATAAGAGAATTTGTCACCTGAAAGCATGGTTTGTCTTCTTTGATCATGTTATTCTCTATCATCTCATGTTTAGCTTCTTGTAGAAAGCATATGACATCATCAAGCTTCAACTAAGGAAAATTTGCGTTCTCTTTGATGAATTTACTAGCAGTGTACCATTCACCAGAAAGAGATGACAGTAACTTCTTTGTCAAATCGAAATCAATGATTTCTAGATCAGTTGTTCTGATTTCAATCACAATTGCCAAGAATCTCTACAGTACAGACCAAAGTTTTTCACCTTCTCTGAATTTGAAACGATCAAGATGAGATTTCAATCAATCCTTCTTAATGTCTTTCAACTCAGGGTTGCCTTCGAACATTTCAACAATAGCATCAAACATGCTTTGGCTGTGGTGTGATGAGTAACACTGGTTAATATTTCCCATGACAACCCCAGCTTTAGCATAGCCAATGCTATATCATCCCTTTTTTTTCATTCGAACCTCAGTAGTTTGATTGTTACCTGTTCCATCAGTCACACAGGGCCCGTTCTTGATAGAGTTCAACATCATTGTAACAGACGGCAACTTCGAAAAACACCTTCCATTTAATGTAGTTTTCCAGTCCATACAATCTGGGTATCTTATTAGTAGACACCTCTTGCTCGTCCATATAACCAAAAATCTTTTTGGTATTTTTGAAATATTTTGAAAAATAAGAAGGAAACTTAACAAACATGAAAACTCAACACTATTTGAAAAATAATCAGATTTGTGGTCAAAAACCTCTGATCTGATATATCTGGATGGATTGAAGCAAAATTTATAACAAAGAACAAATTTTAAGAAAGATCTAAGTAATAGAACACTTTTTAACCTCACAAATAATGTAGATCTGAAAAAATTGAAGAACAGGGCAACTGACGTCCCAAACCGACGGAACAGTTTTCAGTTGGCGTCATTCTTCATCTTCAAAATCAACAATATTCTTCAAAAGTTCTTCACAAAGATAGCAGAAACAAGCTCTGATACCACTTGTCGGTCCCACTCTCTCTAGGATAACTCAGTAAATCACTGTCGTAACCCACACCGAAATGTCGACAAGAAGGTTAACGACGGCTACTATTTTGTAAAGAACACTAGAGTATAAATGGCGGAATCACTAACACTCTAGTTGTTGCACACTAAACACTAATGTAAAAAACCCACACAATAACTCAAAATATTTCCATTTAATATTACGAAAGGTACACATGAAAATCAATTAGGGTATAAAGGTGGAATGTCAAGATCTTTAGCAGACTTCCGTACAGGATTGGGACTGCCGTCAAAATCAGTATTCTATCACAGGTGCTAGGTGTGTCATTGGCGTGCCCTAAATTATTCCTTTTATAGGCCTAGCCCTGACATCTGCCATTCCATTCTTAGAAACCGTAATGATTAGTACATATTCAAACGTATTAGAATAAATGCTAAGTGTAAAACAGGTCTTCGGGCAAGCTTTGCAGCATGTGTCTTTATCATGGAGACCTGGTAACCATTAAGTGTGTTGGGGAATAGTTCTCCGAGAAAATATTACTTAGAGTCTTTTCCTTAGAAAATATTCACCTAGCAGACTTCAATCATCTTGACTATATCAAAATTTGCTCGATAATAGTCCTACGGCAAACTTGTTCTTCAGAGTTCCCTTTAACCTTTTGTTATCTTTAAATTATTAAGCAAACCCAAGTGTGTTGGTAACACTGTAGCTTTCTATGAATTGAACCTTGCTTGGCAGAAGTCCTTAAGTAGTTTCTTGATAAACTTCTTTCAAGCTTGCTGATGTGCGAAAATATATATAAATAGTAAACACGAATCGCAACTAAGCTTTAACAAACCAAACAATCTATCCTAGTTCACACAAACGACAAGTGTACCGGTCGCGTGTAACAAAGATAAGGAAAGTCCGGATATCGAACTCAAAGACACCTGATAACGGCTCAGGTTATAAACCCTAATCCAAGTCCTACCTAATATTTATTTGATTTTATATTAATTTATTTTAAACTAATTTAATAAACTAGATTACTTAACCTAACGAAACTAACTGGAAAAACTTAACGAAACTTAACGGTGTTTTAACGAATATGAAGAAACGACTACCTAGGCAAGAATCCTACTGACAGTTCAACGGCTAACAGAATTAACTAATCACACGACACCGGGATCTTAAAATAATCAACTAAGGCTTATTAAAGTTCGCTAGATTACCTATCGGTCTCACCAGCTAACCCTCACAAATACAGATTACTAAGGTACCCTAATGACGCATCTCCTCTATGACTAAAGACATGAAACCCGCTTAAAATTGGTACTAGCAATTCTAAGGATAAAGGGGTAACAAAATCTAACTTGATCTAAGACACATATTTGCACCCAAAACTAAACCGGACACGACCAAAACTCGATCTCGTGCAATTTTAACCTAACCGAATAAAGATGCGAGACAAACCAACTCCCTATTACCTCTTGGTCGCAAGAAAGGTGAAACTATTGAATTTTAATAATTAATCGCACTCAAGATTCCTATGGTAGTACTAACCAATGACAATATCAAAAACACCAAGTCTATGACCTAAACGTAGAACCCTAACCGAACGACACAAAATCAATCAATCAAAGTAATACGTGGAATCGATATGCAATAATTATTTAATAACAATATTATAACACATCAAAGATTGAACTAAATAAAGTTTTTCAATAATAATATGTCATGTGATTAATCAAAACCAAATAAACAGTCAAACAAAATCAATACTCGTCTCTACATAGTTAGTTATATTAGTTTAGCTACTCATAATATTGATAGACAAAACAAACTTGGTAGAAACACTCATGTCTAACAAATATTAAATGAAGAAAATGATGTTCAACATGAAAAACCAAACCACAAACGAACCGATTAATGCTCCGCAGCTTAAAAAATAATTTCCTGCTTCCTTTAATTCCAATCACGTGGACTTTATTGACCAGCCTATGTGTATGCTTAACTTCTTGATTTTTTTCTCGTATAATAGTCGCACAACCATATCCAAAGAATTATATGTTATTTTTCAAAAGAATATTAATATCTTCTTCTGCTTTTCTCGTATTTTCTTCTTGTGTCTTCAAATAAATAATTTATATTATTTATTATGGCTTGCCCTCTCCACGAAGTCCCCTCCATCATGCTTCCTTTTCTAGGGTTTTTTTTATTTTATTTTTTTCGTTTAATTACCCTAGAATGCCCATGAAGTTTACCAACTTGACAGCCCACCTAATGCTCCATGAACCCATTTACACTTAGTATTCTTTTCTTTTCGTTGAGTTGCACTGACAAGAAACAAAAATATGTATTAATTATTAAAACTATACATATTCTATGATCTAAATAAACATGGTTATTTATTTATTTATTTACTTTTACTCGTGATTACTTATTTATCCTCTTAATTGATTCGGCTATTTATTCTTCGTTGGTCTCAAGTTTAGTAACATGGTCTCAAGTTTAATAAGAATACTCATTTTAGTAAGAATAATATTCAAGAAATACATGGCTCAAATATACTTATAGGTGTGAATTATATATTGAATTTATATATTATTTAGACCACATCAAATACCACTACTTACTAAGAATAAACCTTGCTAGATTTACCCAAGGACTTGGTTTCAGCCTTGTTTAGTTAAGAGTTTGCTAAGAAACAAACCTTGCTTGCCTTTGAAGAACAACCTTGCTAGACAAAGTTTACCTTACTCGGTTTATCACTTAAGAGGAATTCTAGAAGATAACCTTGCTGGGAAAGCAAAATACCTTGCTAGGATAATTAAAGCTTGCTGGGATGCTTGAGCTTGCTCAGTTTCCATACTTAGCCGTTTTCAAAGAGGTTGAGAAGTTTCCGATCTTCCTTTAGACTTTTCTCATCCCAACAAAGTATGATCCTCATGCTTCGGCCTTTCAAGGAGCTTCGTGAGTGGATCCGAAATGTTTGAACGGTGTGAACTTTGCGAATACCTATCTTTCATCTTTCAAGTTCATCCCTTCTGTAGTTGAATCTCTGCTTAATGTGCCTTGCCTTTTGATCTTCACGGGGTTCCTTGATTTGAGAAATCGCATCCTCGTTGTCACAAAAGATCTCTAGAGGGTCCTGAATGGTACGGACTACCCCTAGGTCAGCTATGAACTTCCTTATCCTCGCAGATTCTTGAGCTGCCAATGAGGCTGCGATGTATTTTGATTCAATAGTGGACAATGCTACCACATCTTGTTTTGCGCTCTTCCTAGAGACTTCCCCACCATTCATAACGAAAACATAGCCCGATGTGATCGAGAATCATCTCGATTAGTTTCGAAACTTGAATCCGTGTAACCCTTTACAACGAGTTCCTCCTCTCCAGAACCGTATATTATTGTACATTCCCTTAGTCCTTCTAAGGTATTTCAATATACTCTTAACAATCATCCAATGGCTACTTCCTGAATTTTGTTTAAATCTACTTGTCATGCTTAAAGTGCATGACACATCCGGTCTAGTTCATATCATTGCATATATGATGGATCCTATTGCCGAAGCATATGGGATTCCTTTCATTTTCTCTGCCCATCCTTTGAGCTTGGACATTGAGTCGCACTTAATACAGTTCCTATTTGAATAGGTACCAAACCTTTCTTAGAGTTATCCATCATGAACATTTTAAATATTTTGTCTATGTATGCATTTTGGTTTAAACCTATCAATCGCCTTGATCTATCCCTATAGATATTTCTTCCCAAAATATAGGCGGCTTAACCAAGATCCTTGATGGAAAAACAACTTCCAAGCCAGGCTTTTACACCTTCTATGGTTGGAATGTCATTTCCAAATAGTAGTATGTCATCAACATACAATTCTAAGAAAGCAATGATACTCCCAGTAGCGTTCTTATACACACTAGCCTCATTAGAATTCTTGATGAATCCAAATTTTATAACCTCTTTATCGAAACGGTGATTTCAACTTCTAGATGCTTGTTTGAGTCCACATATTTATTTCTTTAAATTGCAAACCTTTATAAGGATGTTATGGATTAGTAAACCATATAGACGTCTTCCTTAGATAATATCCTAATAGACTTTAGAATGTAGAAAAGCGATTTTGACATCCATTTAGAAAAGCGATTTTGACATCCATATAGATGTCTTCCTCAAGATATCCATTTAGAAAAGAGATTTTGACATCCATTTGCCGAATCTCTTAGTCATAATATGCGGCTATTGCAAATAATATCCTAATAGACTTTTGCATTGCCACCGGCGAAAAGGTCTCATCATAATCAACCCGTTGAGTTTGAGTAAAACTTTTTGCTACAAGTCTTGCTTTATAAGTATCCAAGTTTCCATGCATATATGTTTTCTTCTTGAAAACCCAATTACATCTAACATGTTTGGAGTTAAGAGGTGGTACAACCAAATCCCATACTTGGTTGTCATGCTTGGATTGCATCTCAACGTTCATGGCTTTAAGCCTTTTGTCACAATCGAATTGTGACATTGCATCATGGAATATGGTGGGTTCATCAGAATCTACCAAATAGTGAATGTTTTGTGTGTCTTGATTGACCATTTGATCATTCTCAACAACCTCTTGTTGATTACTAGTATCAGCCAAATGTGTATCGGCTTGCGGTTCTCGATCCTCCTTGAGTTCCACCGTTCTACTAGTTCCTTCCATTAGGAACTTAGTTTCCAAGAACTCGGCCTTTCGAGCAATAAACACCTTTTGCTCGGTTGGGTTGTATAAATAATATCCTAGGGAGTCTTTGGGATATCCTACAAAGATACACTTAGTGGATCAGAAATCAGGTTTGTTTTGGGTGTTGTGCTTAACATAAGCCTCATAACCCCATACCTTTAAATATGATAATGATGGAACCCTTTCATGCCATATTTCAATAGGTATCTTGTCCACTTTTCTGGTTGGGGGCCATATTTAGAATACGGGCCATAGAGAGAAATGTGAAACCCCAAAATGATAGAGGCAATGTGCTTTTAGCCATCATATATCGAATCATATCTAATAGATTTCGATTCCTCCTTTCGGACACACCACTATGTTGTGGTGTTCCAGGTAGAGTGAGTTGTGAGACGATCCCACAACTCCTATGATGATCTTGAAAAGAATCAATAAGGTATTCACCTCCTCTATCCAAACGAAGTACTTTGATGGTTTTATTGAGTTGAGTTTTTTACTTCATTTTGGAAGACTTTGAATATTTCAAAACCTTCATCATTATGCCATAACAAGTACACATATCCATAACGACTATAATCATCTATAAAGGTAATGAAGTATCTTTCACCATTCATTGTCATTGCCTTAAAAGGACCACATACATTCGAATGTATGATACCTAATAAGTCTTTTGCCATTTCGTTAGTTCCACTAAAGGGTTCCTTGGTCATCTTTTCTTGTAAACAAGATTCACATTTATCAAATGAATCTTCATCTGATTCCAAAAGACCATTCTTTTGAAGTGTATGTATGTGATCTTTGTTTATGTTACCAAGGCGACAATGCCAAAGATAAGTCTTACTCAAATCTATTTTGAGTTTCTTGGTGCTTGATTGGTACGACTTGTTATCAAAGGATGTGTTATCGTGAACTAATTCATAAATGCCATTTGATGGCATTGCTTTAAAATATAAGACATTATTCATGAAAGCACAAATACCATTGTCCACAATTTGAAATTATAACCATATTGTCTTAAAAGAGAAACAAAGATAATATTCCTAGTCAAACTAGGAGCATACAAAATGTTTTTCAAAACAACTTCCAAACCATTTGGAAGCTTCAAAATGTAGTCTCCTTGGGCTTCGTTTGCTCTATTGCCTATAAAGAGACTTGTATCTCCTTTCTTGAAATGTTTATTTCATTTGAACTCTTGCAACAAATTGAAAATATAAGTTATAACTTATATCCGGTGTCCAATACCCATGTGTTAGAAGAAATAACATTAAGATCAATATGGATCATGAAATTTGTACCGATGTTTGCCCCACATCCCTCCTGTCTTTCAACTCTTTGAGATAGGTTGGACAATCCCTCTTCCAATGTCCTATCTCACCACAACCAAAGCAAGGGTCGTCTAAGCTAACCTCTAGCGTCTTTGCCTGTGGTTCAGGTGTTTTCGCTTTAGCCTTCCCTTTGAACTTACTCTTGACGTGTTCCTTACCTTTAGCAACCTTTGCTTTAGGTTTTGGGTGATGCCTCTTCACCAATTGGGTTTCTTCCATATCACATGCATGAAGAGCTTGAACCGTTTCGAAGCGTTCCACCCTAGCTTGAGTAAGGAACATTTCCTTTAGTTGGGTGATCATATAATAGCCCCATGATTTTCAAAGTCCTTTTGAATTTAGGGAATCATAGTTCCCATCATGAGACAAGAAACTAGCACTGAATCCTTGGTGAATTTCAACCAATCGTTATAGGCATCTAAATCATCAATGTTTGGTTCGTCGGGAATAGGATCGTCCAATATGTAGGATATATTTTCTTGCTTGAGAACCATTTCAAGTTTCGATACCAATTCATAAAACTATTGTAGTTTAGACAATCCTTATCGAGTATAGCTCTTAGTGATAGGTTATGCATGGATGGGATAATTGCGTTAGGTAGATTTATGATTGCGGCCATCTACATATTTTCACGAAGCTCAATTTTAGTATTTTCGATATCATTTATCAATTTTAATCGTTAATACACTTTATGTCTCCAAGACAATTAATGATTAAAATCTACGACCCAACGTTACATTCACATAGTAGTTAGGTGACCTTTATCCTACTATTTAATTAACAAGGTAATCAACGTTTAACGATTACAATCCTTTGCAACTTCTAGCTTTATGGGATCGGTTAAACATCTCATGTTTAGTTGGAATGTTTAATCTGATCAACACCTTTGTGCGCCATGCTTCGGTGACCTTATTCACATGGTTTCCAAATCAAGTCGTCCTACTTACACACACATATGAATTTGCACATACAAGTGGTTAGGTGACCTTTATCCCACAAATATGTTAAACCCACCTCAAACTCACAAGTTTCCTCAAATGTGGTTAGGTGACCTTTATCCCACAACGAGTTCCCTGGTGATTCGAGTGTTATATAAAAGTATGGTGTTAAACTTGTTTTTAAAAGGTATTTAGGTTTTTTAATTACTAGATTGGAAAACATTTTTCATATCTGCATTTGCATGCATTCAAATGCATGGTACTTTGTATGAAAACCAATTTTCAAAGTTCTTTTAATAAAACCCATTTTATTGTGAAATCATTAACCTTTAATAAAAACAATTTTATTACCTAATGATTTCTAAGGAAACAATTTTATGCAAATTGTTGATTGTAAGTTAAAAATCCATATGCAAAACATAAAACAACCAAACATGCATAAATAAAACAACCACAAGTTCATAACCATAGCCACCTAAATTTGACAACACTTGTTGACCGAAACAAGTGTGCCAAAAGGTCTTTCCTAAGGGATGATAATGACACAAGTCATGTGTCGATGAACTCCCACTTGACCCCGCATCTAATTGCTTCAAGTGTCCACCTAGTGTTATGACTCTTCCACTTTATTTGGGCTTCCTCTCGGGCTCCAACTTTAGCTCCTAGCTTTCTTGGGCCTCCATGTTTGGGTTTTGTACATTGGACTAAAATCCTATCTTGGACTATGAGGTCCATTAAAGCCCATAACCAAAACCCTAACTTTTGTGCATCTTCTTTTACAAAAAATATATCCTAATACATTTTTCTCTAGTAAAAGAAATACAACTAATCTACTTATTATTACAAACCAATATGAAATAAATAAATAGAATTAAATTCCAATCACAACACAAAAACACATACAAACACAAGATCATGGCTAGGTTACAAACATGCAAATACATATCCAAATATGCAAACTGTGCAAATCCAAATGGTTCCCCTTTTAACCTTTAAAGTTTTCGGCCAAGGTTAATTAAACCGAAAACTTTGGGTTTTTGCCCAAACAAAATAATCAATCATCCAAATGACTTAATTCTTCAAGATTACCACATGAATGTAAAGTATAATCTTGGAAAACCAAGGGGTAACCAAAAGCCCAAAACTTTCGGCCATATGGTGAACCACACCATAAAACCCGAAATTCTTTTAGATCTACTGAAGCATGTATCCATATAAGCGGCTCTGATACCATTGTTGGGTTTTAACAAGATTATCAAAGTCATATAAACCCATTTATATGAAAAAGGCAGCGGATAATTAAGTTTTAAATCTTGTTAATTAGATGAATAAAAAACCAATTTTATACGCAAACCCAAGCCCCGGATCCATATACGAATTTTCATGCTTACCGATATAAACAACCATATGGTATTTATGTAATATACCTTCAAGAGTCCAAGAAAATGAAGGAGATGAAGATATGAATGGCGAGTCTTCAATATAGAAAGACCTCAAGCTTGTATACCCTTTAAGCTTCTAACAAACACCATTTTTAAGCTAGGCTTTACACTTAAAAACCTGCTTGTTCTTGCTTCTCTTGGCCGTAATAAGAGAGGAAGAAGATGGAGTTTTTTTTCTTGTGTGTGTGTGTGTGAGAGAGAGAGAGAGAGAGAGAGAGAGATATGAGCAACCAATGCATCGCACAAATCAACCAATGAATTCTTGTGTATGTCTTGGAATAAATAAAACAATTAAGTAAGGAGAGAGGGGGGGGGGGGGGGGAAGGGGCATCCCACATGTGTTCCCACCCAAATTCATACTCAAGTAATCTATTTTATTTACTTATTTTATATCATAACATAATATGTCTCAAGTAATATGCAAAATCCAATATGATTTGCTTGTTGTTATTTAACTAACTTAAACAACATAGTACATGCAAAATGCAGTAAGTCTTGCATATTGTTGTTTAACAAACTTAAATAACATGAAAAGTAACAGGCAAAATACAAAACCTCTCATAACATAAATTATCCATATAAATTATTTATTTCACAAGTGCAAATATTTAGAAACCCAATTTCCAAATAATTTAAGTGTTGATATTTATTTGCTACATACCTCAAATAAATATTGTTGTGTTTTTCTAGCTTGTTATTAGGTATAACCTGACTTGGATCATAACGTACTAGCCACATCATTATTATATGTGTCTTGGGCAGGCCAAATCCAACAAATATTGTCACTTATTAATGTCACATGTGTTTTGAGCAATTTGTACGTCACACTCAAGCGTTTCCGCTTAAGCCAAGGTGTTACAGATTGATATTAGAGCCGTGACTATAAGATACGACATTAGATGAGGTGCTCTAGTTAGTTATAGCTTATTTTATTTATACGTTTACGGTGCATGATTAGAAATTTCTGTGGGTCCTATTTGATTGTTCAATGCATATGCTTACAATTTCGTTATTATTGATTCGTTTACAGTTCATGTACACAAGCACACACACAAGTCCAAGGCTTATGCCTAACACAACGATTCTCAAGGATTTTCAAGTAATCAAGTTTTTTTACTTTCGATTTTCGATATTTCTTCTTTTTAAAGGCAGTAATATGTAGAGGGTATGTAGTAACTATAAGGGGGGTGTGCTAATTTTCCTAACTCTTGACACCAAGGTTATTTGAAACCTAAGGATAATCAATGCTCAAAAATCCCAATCAAACTCAGGTTCAGCTTTCTTACCTAGAGAGTTCGGATAGGGCACAAATCCTATTAGGCCAACATATACCACTCAACGCCATATGAATCACAAATTTAAGCTTTCAAACATGACCATGTTCACTTTTTGAAAAGAATATGGTTACACTCTTAAGATGTTATACAAGTCATGGTGGTTCATGCGACGTGTGATGTCCGACTCTCTATGTCTTACAATGTGTTTTAACTAAAAGTCATGATGCATGAATAGTCGATTTTCAATTCATTTCCTTTATATTAGTTTATTCTTACAGGTTGAACTTGAAATACGAAAAGTCACGGTGGTACATGAACACTCGATTTTAAATTCGATTTCACTACTGATACTAAGTTTAATACGTTTCGAATATGGTTATTCAACAATTTATGAGATTCTTTTATTGGAATGCGAAAACTCATGACGGGTCATGGGGATTCCAATTTTGATTCTGAATTTTGTATCATGTGATTTCATTTACATATTTACATGTTTACATCCCAAGTCACGCGAATTCTTCACATTTATATTTCATGCCAAGTCACGCGAATTATTCACGTTTCAAGCCTTCTCGTTTTTCCTAGTCGTCGCACTCGAAACTCAACGCGCAAAATGTCAACCCAAGTTATCAAGCAATTGGCCTCCGCGATCCCGATCATCCCACGTTTAACCACACCCACCTTCAACGCCATAGTATATTCAAATTGAAACCCACCACAAACCATGGAAACTTAAACCAAGCCCAACCGAAAAGCCTCGCACAGAAAGACACCCTTTGTGTAGTATGTGTAAGTTCCACAACCTTATTTCCCCTTCGATGTCGAAATGCTTCAATTTGTGGTAGATTCAGTTACCAGTTATTGATAAAACCTATCCACACTCAACATCTCCCACCTATTTGCAAGATATGTTACTTAATCGTTTGTCCCGATCACATGCTTGATCATATGCCCACAATATTCAGGAAGGCCTAATGTGTTTCCGCCATGCAATTCATTACCCCACATCCCTCGTCTATTCTATTCGATTTTTCAGTTCCTATACTTAGATTTTACAAATTCATCAAACTCGTCTATATTTTCTTTTGCACAGTTTCCTATTTATTATTTCTATTATTAACACCTCGCGCTTATAATCCCAAATCCTCGATTCTTTTTAAGATATTTAATTTTTAATCAAACGGATTTCTTTAAAAAGGAATTCAAATCAATTCAAATGATTCATTATCTCTATTTTATTAATACCATCATCGTCATTAATATTATTATTATTGTTATTACTATTATTATTGTTACTATTATTATTATTATTATTATTATTATTATTATTATTATTGGTGGTGGTGGTAGTATTATTAAAATATATGCTTCAAGCAAGTTTTAAGCCTTTTAAGACTATATTTCATTCAACAAGTCAAGTTATCTGACAATCATTTTCCTAGGTCGCTGGCTAAAATTCGCAAGTATTAGCGCTAGCTAAAAACATTTTTCTTAAATTAAATAGAATAAATCTTATTTTACTATGAGATATATAAACATCACATTTTGCAACCAATTTTCATATATATATATATATATATATATATATACATATATACTATTCCTTTTCTTCCCTCTTTCGTTAACGCCAATAAGTTTCGGCTAAGAAATCATGGTACCACTCCCACGCCAACTTTCATGCCACTAGCAAACCTACATTCGAGAAGACAAACATCGCAAGCTACATTTTTGCTTGTTTTTTTTAACTTCTCCTTCACGTATTTTTGTCTTTATTTTCGGACTTACTCAAAATAATTTCATATATCCACTTCTTTAGAAGATTGTCTATGAAGTTTGTCTTAAATTCGATTGTTCATTGACCCATGTCCATTTGTATTTACTCTCAAGCACGAGGCGTAAATTCGTACATCATTCGTAGTCTCTTTATTAAATCGCTTTACGTGTGTTATTTCAAATCTCGCGTTCTATGACCAATTTCCCATAAACGTAACAGTTTAGTGGAAATTGGGACTACGAACATGTTTGTGTACATAGTTGCCTACTAGAAACCATATTTTCATTTTATTTCTACATATTTTAATTTGTGACTGGTTCTCTTTAAATGAATTTGTTTACTTAGAACTGGGACTATGTCTCATGTACATGTTAAGTTTATGTTATGTCTATTTTTAGGAAAATAACTTTGTTCATTTGTTGTTATTTTTCCGCTCAATGTTTTATTTGAATCATTACGTTATTTTTTATCTCATTAATTCATCAATCTGTGTCCGATGCTTAATTTTGAATTCGATATTTCAATTGTGTACATTGATGAGTTCAAAGGTACTATTGGAATTTTTTTCACAAACTTAATTAATTTCAATATTTTGATACTGAAATTTCGTTTATCCATTAATCATTAATTGATTTACATGTTTGTAAGATGTAATGGTTTACTTTATTCGTCTCTATGTTGTCGCTGGTTACGTTGAAATTTGTTCGGAGACTTTTTTTTGTTAAAACATTTTGATATTTAAAAGTTTCGTTTACCTAATCTATTCTCGAACTCAATGCGTTATCAATTTACATGTTCATATTTCGTTGATTAGATGCTACGTTTACCTACCACGTCTTTCTCGACCCCCGTTATTTCAATTACATGTTACGATGTTCATAATTCTAACGTTTCATTCCTTATTCTCATTACCTCTTTTATTTCGTTTACAACATCGTTTACTTTGTTTAGACTTCGATGAATTCATTTACATGACTTAGTGTTTTCACGATATCCTTGACCTCAATGGTATAACAATATGTTTTGTAATATTTTTACCCTTATAGTTCATTGTTCTTGATTTTCAACGTTCTATATGAGAATTTTTATTTATCTAATGTCTATGTCTTAAAAACCACACAACATGGTGAGTTATGTGGACCATCCAACAATAGAGGTAATTATGGGTCGACACATAATTATCAAAGTCCTCATAGGGAAAATATAACAAGTCTGGTTGTGTGAAATAACTCAGAAATTGGAATGATTTTCGAAAAACGTGACAAATACAATATGAAAAGGACATGGTGGATACTTCGCTGTTACATCCTATATATAAGTGTCCTTGTCATATTTCATATTTGTATCGTTCTTTCGGTTCATTCAAAGATCGGTGTTATTTTATTTAATTTCGTAAAACAAATTCTAGCAACTCCTTATACTAGTTGTCTTTTAAATTTTTTATTTTTATCTGTATTTTTATTTCGTGACGAAATTTTCAAAAGTTGTAAGTCTTGTAACATTCGTTAATTTTCAAACCTGAATATCCAACCCATTGTCAATTTTCAGTTTTATTTATGAATATTTGTATAAATATAAATATATTTCAAGTTTCGTTTTATGTATTTCCATTATGTGGTCAACCGACTCACTTTGATGTTTCGATATATTCATATCATGCGTTTATTATTTATCTACTATTCCCGATGAATTAAATTATATTTTGTTCGTTCTCTATTAATTTGTTCAAACAACGAAGCGCCGAGTCTTTCTTAAACGAGTCCTGAACTATCCGGGTGTAATTCGAAAATTATTTAAAAAAATAAACTATTCTTTTATATATAAAACATTTTAAAGTTAAATGTTTATAATGTAAATATATTTTAAATTCAGTTTTAAAGTTAATTGAAATTTCAGGGGCTAAAGTGTAAAATATTTAGAATTATAATAATATATATTACTAGCCCAACCCTCTCTAATTCCCGTTTTCTCGGCGACATTGCCGGCAGCGGCTCCGACGAAGGCCGTATAACCCCGTTTTGCTCGTTTTAATCCAATTAAACTCGTTGTAGGTGTTAGACCTTGACCAAGACTCGTTAATGACCGGTCAAATCGTTATAATAACTCGTAGTTAAAGATTAATTAACCTAAACCCATCGCGAAAGGGCTTTAAAACTCAATAACAACAATTAAACGTTAAACACTCCAATTAGTAGTATAAATTGGACCTGAACCTTCAACTAAACTCATATCAATCTTGAAAACCAACAAAAATACTCTCTTTAGTCCCTTTTTGATCTTCAAAGTTTTTTTTGCGGCGAGGCTCCGTTCAACATCATTCCGGCACGGTTTGAGGTAAACTTTATATGCATTCTTATTGTTTTCAAGCGACAAACAAAACCCCTAACTTAGTTCGGGCAAACATTGAACGGATTTGATGAAATGAAGTTATAGTTGTCATATAATAATCAAACAATAAGCTAGTTCAGTGCCCATGTGTTGTCACAATAGAGAAATGGTTCGAACCAGCTCAATGCAACTTGTTTTATTATTTTTTTAAAACCTTATTATTAATTAATATAAACTATATATATATATTAATTCTTATAAATCAAATAAAATCCTTTTACAACTAAATAAAAACTTGTAATAAGTTATTTATCATTCCCACTTAAAAACTAATCTTTTAAATCTCACCAAAGTCACGTTAAACTCGTTAAGCATGAATAGTTATATTTTCCTTCGTCAAATTTCAAAATTCATTAACGTATTCGCTTTCAAAATAAAATATACCAATAACATCCAAGATTCCGTAACGTTATAATATTCAAACTTGATATTTATCTCGTAATTTAAAAGAATATTAATATTAATAAGTCGTTAAAATTCCATTATATAATAGTGTAAGATATACATTCAACATTTCTAAAATTCGACCAACCGACTTATTTACTTTTTATAAGTTGTTAGTTAATATTAAATTTTGTACTTTTAATTCTAGTTCGTGAAGTTCAATTACTTCGGTTTCTTTTACGCGTTTTCGGTTTCATTTCAAGTTTGTCTTCAATTTCAAGGTGAGTTTCTCACACCCCCTTTTACCCTTTTAACTATTTTGAAGGTAGTGTGTGTGTATATCCTATCAATGTAACAATTTGTTTGTTCATTATTTACAAACTACAATTTGTTACGTGGACTTGTGTGCTTACTTGATTACTTGCTCAAGGACTATTGCTCATGGTTTCCTCAATAAGTATGATTATATGCCCCCGTATGCACTCATGACTATTTGTTATGAGTAGAATATGAACCCCCGATCCGAGTACGTTGGTTGTTACCAATGGAAAAGAAAGTTACTTGCGCTAGTATCCGAGTACGTTTGTTGTTACCAACTGGAAAGGACCATACTTGCTCATTTACACTTGTTCATGGAATTTTTGGTTTTTATGTACTTATATCAAACTGTGTGAACTCATCAACTCTTTATTTAGTTGACATTATTTTGTATATATGCTACATGTACATCTATTAGAAGTTAACACAAGAAGAACATACTAGTACTTAGGATACTCAACAAAAATGGCAAGTTCCTTAAATGCATGTTCTTTGTATTTTCTGTATTTAAAAACTTGTGTACTCGTTGTTTAAATCAATTAATGATAAAATTGTCACTTAATAGTGTCACATGTGTTTTGAGCAATATGTACGTCACACTCAATTGTTTCCGCTTAAGTCGAGGTATTACATAGGGTGATTATTTTGCCAGCACCATTTTAAGATTAAACTTTGATTCATATCTTTTAATATTCATAAATCAATTTTATGTTTTTTTGGGAGTGGGGGTGACTCCAAGGGAGGTTGATTATTTTGAGGTTATTGTTGAATGTCAACCTCCAGAGTTTCCTTGTATATATTCGTGTTTCTCAGTGGGTGATAATTGGAAAGTATTTAGAGTTGACATGGTCTTATTGACAATTTTAAGAAAAAAATAAATTCTAGGTGGAAAAAGAAACTGTTGTCTATATGGGAGAGATCGATTCCTATCTCTTTCGTTGCAGGGTCGATAGGGAGTTACTACTTATCGATGTGTTTCATGCTTGTTGGGGTGATGAAGAAACTTGAATTTTTGTTGACTAGATTTTGTTTGTTTTTTTTTCGAAAGGGGAGGGGGGATGAGATTCGGAAAATTCCTTGGGTTAGATGGAAGTTGGTTTTAGTTGTTAAAGATAAAGGATGTTTGGGTATAGGTAGTTTGAAGAACATTAACTTGGCTTTATTATATAAATGGATGTGGAGATTTGTTAATAGATCTTTGTGGGTGATGGTCGTTAAAGTTATTTATGGGTCAAAAAATAATCACCATGAGATGTATTGAATAATCAAAGAGAATGAGATTTGGTCTCGAATAATGAACTCGATTAATAAATTGTAACATCTTACTTTTGATAATAATAATAATAGAAGAAATTTCGTTTATTCAATAATGTGTCGTGTATCAATATAGATAAATAAACTATAAGAGGTTGGGCTTGGATATTAAAAGATGGAATAAGAGATGGTAATGGGCCTTAGGTCCATGGGCTTAAGGGAGTATAAATACCCCTTAAACCTGAGTCCTTTCCATTTTTATCCATCTCTTCACCATAGTGTACACCTTCAAAAACACACACAAACACCTTCCGATAACCCGAGCCAAGATCCGAAGGTTAAACCCCGAGCTTGATAGTGTTAGAACATCGTGACAAGCAAGATATATATCAAGTTTAGAACATATATGTGAAACTGACTGGTTAAAGGTACATTTATAATGAGAACTTGTTCGATTAGTTTAGTATTCCTAGATCTATGTATAAATGGTAAAAACCGATATAAGTCATATGCCGATAACCGGTGACGACCGATTGAGTTTAACGTTGGTGATAATGTGATGCTCAAGGTCTCGCCTTGGAAGGGATTTATTCGTTTCAAAAAGAGAGGGAAGCTGAGTCTAAGGTATAATGGACCGTTTAAGATTGTAGATCGTGTGGGTGAAGAGGCTTGCAAGCTAGATTTACCCGAAGAGTTAGAAGGAATTCAATCTACCTTTCTTGTTTCTCATTTGAGGAAATGTCTGGCTGATGACACGTCTCATGTGCCCTTGGTATACATTGAGGTTGACAAACAGTTGAACTACATTGAGCAACCTACAGAGATAGTTGACCCAGAAAGGAAAAGCAACTTCGTCGTAAAGTTATCCCGTTGGTGAAAGTGATATGGAAACATCGTAAAGGATCAGATGATACTTGGGAAGTCGAAGATGAGATTCGCAAGTTTTACCCTAGATTGTTTATGTAATGGTTAGGTTTCGGGGATGAAATATCTTTAAGGAGGGACGACTTGTAACATCCTACTTTTGATGATAATAATAGAAGAAATTTTAATTATTCAATAACGTGTCGGTATCAGTTTAGATAAATAAACTATAAAAGGGTGGGCTTGGATATTAAAAGATGGAATAAGAGATGGTAACGGGCCTTAGGTCCATGGGCTTAAGGGAGTATAAATACCTTAAACCCTAATCCTTTCCATTTTTATCCATCTCTACACCATAGCCTATACCTTCAAAAACACACACAAACACCTCCCGATAACCCGAGCAAAGATCCGAAGGTAAAACCCCGAGCTTGATAGTGCTAGAACATCATTACGAGAAAGATATGTCGGTCCGTATATATCGATCACAATACCACTGTCGTAACCCACACGATTAAGTGTTGACAAGAAGGTTAATGACTTGCTATTTAGGATAAGAACAATAATGTATTAATGGCAGAAACACTAATACAATAAATGTTGCTTAATAAATACTAAGGTAACAAACACAAAATGTAACTCAAAAGATTTACATTTATAGAAAGATCAATACAAACGAAAATCAATCAGGGTTTCAAAAAGGAATGTTTTGTCCGTAGGTAATAAAGAACAACAGTCACACTCAATATCAGGAATAATATCAGGTCTGTTCAGTGTATCTCGCCTGCCATAGGCGTGCCCTAAATTATTCTTATTTATAGGCGTGCCCCGACGGCTGTCATTCCTTCTAGAAACCCTAATCAGTGATACATAACCATAAAATCATATTACAAAAGATTCTAAGTGTAAAACTGGTTTCCGGGTAAGCTTTGCAGCTTTTGTCTTCTTCAAGCAGACCTGGTAACCAAAGTGTGTTGGGAAACAGTTCTGCGGATAGACTTTACATAGAATATTTTCCTTAGAAAATATTCACCTAGCAGACTTAAATCCTCTTGAACATAGCAAACTTTTCTCGATATGGTCTAGGAGCAAACTTGTTCTTCAGAAATCCCTTCAACTCTTTGTTAATAAATAACTTATTGAACAAACCAAAGTGTGCTAGTAACACTGTAGCTTGCTTGGAGTTGAACCTTGCTAGAATAAGTCCTTAAGATATTTCCTTATCAACCTTCTTCAAGCTTGTTGGGACTACTGTTTATTAATAATAAACCATGCTAGATCTTTCAAAGAACTTTGTTTCTTTAGCTTGGTTTAGCCAAGAGTTTGCTGGGAAAGAAACCTTGCTAGGCTTGAATAACAGCATTGCTAGACAAAGTGAACCCTGCTCGGATTGACACTTAAAAGGACTTCAAGAAGATAACCATGCTCGGAAGGCAAAATACCTTGCTAGGGTAAGTGAAAGCTTGCTGGGAGGTCTGAGCTTACTCGGTATCCATACTTAGCAGTTTCTTGAGAGGTTAAGAATTCCAATCGACTTTTTAGCACTTTTCTCATCCCAACATCTCCCCCTAGATTAGAACAACCTCAACTGTACCAAAGCACCTCTATGGTTACATACACTTAGTCAAAATACACATCAAATCTTAAAGTTTAAAATTCTGACCAGTGGATATATAATCTTATCTTCTTGAGCTTGAGGCTGCTTGTCTTCTGGCCAACTTGACACTTCTAGCTCTTTCCTTGAATAAAAATATTCCTAATGATAAGGGTGGCTGTCAGGTTGAGTCCACCTCATAATATCTCTCAAATCATCAACATGCAGGAAATGTGAAGCTTTCATCTGCTCTAATGATGCCAAGGCAAGTCCATCAGAGTTTCCGAGAATGTAGGAATCATCTTGTTCTTTATAGTCAGTACGAACAATCCTACCATTTCTCTCGACTTCAAGGTTGGCCTTCAAGGTTGGGCCTTGTTATCTGCCTTCTCATGCTTATACACACCATCATGTTTGCCAGAGGGTCTTTTGTTCTTTACCTTTGAGATATAGTCAATTTCAGCATATCTTATATCCTTCAGCCTCTTGGCCCTTCTTGTTTTTCCCATATTCAAAGAATTCCCACTTCCTCTTGTTACTCAAAATTGGGAATCCTGTCCTGGCCTCCTCCTTGAGATGTTTTGATAGATCATTTCTTTGTCTTCCTGCAAGTCTATTCCAGTCATGATAATCACACAGTTCTAGAGTTGCCATCTCCTCCAGATGTTCTTTCTTAAAATCAGCAAAATCATCCTTGAAGATGATTTCCTTCAACTCTCCATTCTTCATGATTACCATCAAAGTTTCAGACACAGAGTCAAAGAAGAGCCTTTTGGGTAGGTCCACATCAGATTGTGGCCTATTTTGTCTTCGGGTGTGCAACTCTTGTAGTAGGAATCTAGACTCTTGCAGCTGAGGGCCAAGAAGTAGTTGCCTTTTTGGGTTACCATCTCCACTGCCAAGCTCATCAAGTCAGGAAATTTTCTCCTCCTTCTATGGACAATCTGGTAATCATTCCCATTATCCTATCATCTCCAAGTTGACCAGCAGGGAAAAATCTTACACACCTTGGTCCAACATCAAAGTTTCTTGAATTTCTCTGTTGAACTTCTAATCTCTCCCATTCAACCTTCTATTCATAAAATAATTGTTTCACTTGACCTTTCCCCAGGTTATCAAACACACTTTCTTCTATCCTTTACTCAACATCAAGCCTTTTAGGGTTTTGATTTTGTTCTCATCATCCCATGGCTTTAGGTATTCAACTGGTTCAGGCTTCACTTCCACAAAAGTAGGGACTTTGGCAGCCTTTGAAGATTTAGCCTTTTCTTGTTCAATTTTCTTCAGTTCAGATTGGTATACGGATAATCATTCACTTCTACTCATCCCTTGGATATCAGTCAATCTCCCCCTTGCCTCCATTAATCTTTCAAGCAACTTCGACTGTTCATCTTCCCACTTCTTCTTCTTATAAGCCTTTTCTTTTTCAGCCAAAGTGACAACTCTTGGCCTTTTAGTAGATTTGTCAGTTTCATCCTTTTTAGATAATCTTCTGAAGTAGGATTCAACCTGTGCTTGTGATAGACCATAACTACCTCCATAGCCATTCCTCTGTCAATTAGATACTTACATTTTCCTCTAAATCTTTTGAACAGCTCATCAATCTTTTCTTTTTGAATTGTTCCCCTTCTCAATCTTTCCTTTACCTCTCTACCCTTTCCGCATTCTCTTTATAATGTTCTTCCAATTCAGGAAACTTCATTTTACTCAAATCTTTATCAGATAACCCACACATCTCAAATAAGTTTTGTATTTGTGAGAATCATGGTTTCTCTTTTCCATTCTTCTCTTTATCTCATCAGCCTCTTCATCAACTTATCTTTGCAACTCCTCATCTATCATAGGAGCCAAAGTTTCAAATATGTATCCATGCTTAATCAAACTCATAATCAAAGGATGATTTCTCCTTGCATTATCTAGAATTATCTGTATATTCTCCCTTTGTTCTACAGTCATGTCAATATTTGGGGAGTCAACAATATTATTATCATCAACTGTATTATCATCAACAGCATCATTATCAATAGTATCATTATCAACATTATCATTATCATCTTCAGTAGATTCATCAAGAGCCTCAATATGTGGTTCATCTACTCCAGGCTCATTTTCAGGCATAATCACTTGTAAAGGAATTGCCTGCATAGGGCTTTCCTGATCTTTGGGGCTGCTTAACAAAATATTCAGCTCATTTGACTTTTTGGCTCTTTTCATCTCAGTTTCATCTTCACTATAGTCTCTGCCATCATATTATTTCTTTCCATATTTGTTATCATCATCAGCCCCTTCATTTTTCTCTTCTTCTGCCATCTTTTCTGCTTGTTATACCCATATCTTTGAAAATTTTCCAATAATTGGCTCACCAGCATCATCAACTACCATCTACTTATTTGAATCATCAGTGACATTATTAGAAGTGGTTGGAATTTCAGCCTCAAGTTGATTTTTGTTTAAACTTGTACATCACAAGAGCTAAATTATTGTCGACCTCTTTTACGTGTTTCATTTTGATCAGTACCTCAATAGCTTCTTGCTCGACCTCTCTATCTTCATTTAATGTTTGGAAATATAGCTTGTTCAAATAAAGTTTCTTGTTCAACAACTCTTCAGCAGTCATGGATCTGGCAATCATTTCCCTTTCCAAAGTTTCAAGTAGCGTACCAGCATGCTTCTTGGCAGCTTGTTCAGTCAATTCATCCTTTCCAACATATCATCACTTGATTTATCCTGTGTATCATCATGTTAATCTTCTTCAGTATCAACAATAGATTTTCCTTTTTTCTTCCTCGTTCTTTCTTCCTTAGATTCCCTCACCATTTCTGGTTCACTGGGAAAGTTATCAATAACTTTCATCAAATCCCTCATCTCCTCATCATCCTCAGCGACCTTCTTGGGAGTCTCTACATTTTCAATTTCTTCAGTTAAAAACACTTCCTCAGTGTCTGCACCTTCATCAACAAATACATCAGTCAGGTTTATATTGCCAATAGAATCGGTTGATATGGCCTCAGTTGTTAAAATATTATCAGTTTGCACATTCTCATCAACATTTATTTCCTTATCCCACTCCTCATTCACATTCTTCTTCTTTATAATTGTATCAGCAGCATCATAATCTTGTTCACCAATATCTGATTTGTCACCCTCGTAACCATCATCATTGTGAGTTCCGAGCCCCGGTGCGGAAGCGTGAAAATAGTCGTTAATAATCAACGGTGTGGAGCTCGGGTCTAGGGTTAGGATCGAATCTAACTCGTATTCACTCTTGAATGATGTTAGTTGGACGGATGAGGTGTATTGGGAGAGAGCCTGATTTGATTAACAATCAACAATAAAGTAGGATGAACAATTGTAATCAAACACAAACAAGATAGAAACGGTAGTATGAAATATTAGCCGAATGATTCTCATTATGATGAAACACTCATACATACATTCATACATACAATCAATTAAGAAATATCTCAGCCGCCACTAGGAGAGCTCATCCGGGCGGCAGAGACTCTCTCAAAGGGATAAAACCCTAAATCTCACACATACACAATACAGTCACTCATACTAGACAAATGAATAAAAACATCTATTTACACTAGCCTAGCATGACTTGGTCCTTCAAGCCATCCACCCTTGGTTGAGACCGAATAATACATTTTTCACCCAAAGATTAATTCGATGCATCGGTCTAAAATATAAGTCCCAACAATCATCAAATCCTCTCACTTCACTATCCTCATCTTCATAACTCTCACCATATATACTACAGAAGGTTTTCAAAACCTCTTCAGCATCCACCTCTATATTCACAACCTCCACAATAACATCAGCATCAGTGGCAACAGGAATATTCTCCCCCTGTTTTGTACAGCTAAGGTCTTCTCAACCTCAACCTCCATGGCTTGAATTCGGTTTAAAGCTTGTGCCAACTGAGCATTCAAATCTTCATTTTATTTCCTCAACTCTCATTACTTCCTCTCAACTCAACATTTTCCACCAGTAAATCCAAGTTTCGTTTGAATATATAAGCATTAGGGAGAAGGAATGGGTTGGTGGGTCAGAAAATGGATCAGGAATATCAGTTGAGTTTGGTTGGGTTCATTGGGTAGGATTGGGCTTTCAAAGATGTTTGTACTGGTTGGGGCCAGTGGGTTTATGGTTTGGATTAGAGGTGAAGTTGTACTGTGAACAATCTTAAAGATTGGGTGATCATCAGTTTAGGATTGGGGTTGGGGATTGAAATGGTGTGTTAGGTAGGTTAAGTAGGTTGGTTGGGATTTGTTATGGAAGTATGGTTCATGTATCTCTTGGTTTTGGTGTTAGAATAGGTTTTGGGTTTGGGTTAGGGGGTGGTTAATAATTTGATGTGAAAGTTGGGCTTTGGGTTTGTGTAGGTGATATATGTGGGGATGGAATAAAGGGTCATTTTGTGGTGGTGGGGATGGTGTTTGGTGTTGTGGTGGTGATTGGATGTGTTGTTGGGGTGGGCTATTTGGTGAGGCTGGTGGTGTAGGTAAGGGTTGGGGGTTGAATCTCCTCCTATGCATGTGCATCAATGACTTCATCGTCAGCCAATTTTCCTTCTAAATTTCCAGTATCTCCATCACCCTGATCATCATCTCCATCATTACCATCATCAGAATCAATCTCCTCCTCATCCTTATCTTCATCCTCCTTAGAGGTCCACATGTGGTGACTGTGGAACTGGCATAATAGCCAACTCGGTATTCAATAACCAAGGGACAATGTCAAAATTAGCATTAGGATTGAAGTGCAAGTGAAGCCAACCATGCCATCCTCTTGTATGTGTATGGATCTTGCAATAGATGTGTAGTACCGATGGTTGGCAGATCCTGCAACTCCTTATTAAAAATAAATTTGGAGAAATCTTGGAAAGACTAAGAATTTCTCCCTGTTGGGTTTCCTTAGATATGATACAAGGCCTTCAAAAATCATCTTAGAGAAATTAAATGCTTGTCTAAAGATGAAAGCCATTGTTGCATTCGCCAAGTCTCTGCTCAGTAAAGTCCAAGATCCCTATCTTGCTGCATATCCTTGAATAATATGATGAATCAGAACCCTATAAAGGTTAGGGAACATTCATTCTTGAATTTTTCCTTCAAAACACACCCTGATAACCCATTGTATCTGTAAAGATAGTCAGCAACCGGTTTGTTGAAAAATGGATTGGATTTTCAACATTGTCGTTCAATTGTAAACATGCCCTGAGAAGTTGTTCGTTGATAACTATCTCTTGTCGGGCTACGGTAGCCTCCAACCGCCTTCCATCAGCATCATCAATAAGTTGAACTGGGTGCCAGAAATCCAAATGATAATTTCTGTATATCACTAGGCACTCAGTTAGAGAAAACCGCAGATTAGATAATTGTAGCCATCTAATAATCAAAGCCACGTCCTCATTATCAGGATTCACTTGAAGTAAAGCACACATATTGTGATTTTTCTCGAATGGATATGTCAATTCTCCCGCCATATCTGTATAAACACAAACAAAAACACATTCAAAGTAGAGGTTAGTCATAAATTTCATTACTTTGAAACGTTTTGGGTTAGAATTTGAAGAAGAAAAGAGAAATTTCTTGAAGAACCTATACTTCGACAAATTTATAACCTACATAGAAAAACATAGATGTCAATTTTAATAGAAATTAAAGTGTAAATACTCATAATCATCATCGGAAAACATTCAACTGAATCTTACCGAATCGGATTAAGAGGGCTGACAAATTAGTGTAGGGAAAAATTATTAAAGCGGTTGATATTCTGCAACGAGAGCAAGAAAATTATGCTAGTAGTGTTTGGAGAGAGAGAGTGAAGTATGAAAATTTCACTAAGTCCCTCTTATATACCTTTTGAAGTGGATTTTAAATGTATTTTGTCTTTTTGTGAGAAAAAGCTGTCAAGCATTTATAATATTTCATTTTAAAAAATATATCAATTAAAACCTTGATCGATAAAGCATATTTTGTTGAGTCAAAGATTTGACATGAAATGACTTAAGGGAGATTGGAATCTTCTCAACACTCTCAGAATGACTAAGTTTGGAAACCAAGCACACTTGGACCTCCCAGCAAGGTTTTACTTGTCCTAGCAATGTATTTTGCCTTTCAGGCAAGGTTATCTTCTTGAAGTTTTCTTTACTTGTCCTAGCAACGTATTTTTGCCTTTCAGGCAAGGTTAACTAAGTCTAGCAAGGTTGTTCTTCATAGCCAAGCAAGGTTTGCTAACCAAGCTTTTGAAGCCAAGTATTTGGAAGATCTACCAAGGTATACTTTAATAAAACAGTAGTCCGAGCATGCTTGATGAATGTTGATAAAGAATTATCTTAAGGGCTTCATCGGGCAAGGTTCAACTCCCATCAAGCTACAGTGCTACCAGCACACTTGGATTTGCTAATAAGTTCTTCATTAACAAAGAGTCGAATGGATCTCAGAAGAACAAGTTTGCTCGTTAGATCATATCAGGCAAAGTTTGCTATGGTCAAGAAGATTGAAGTCGCTAGGTGAGTATTTTCTAAGGAAATACTCTAAGTAAAGTTTACCCTGAGAACTGTTTACAAGCACACTTCAAGGTTACCAGGTCTACTCGAAGAAGACCAAAGGCACAAAGCCTACCCGGAAGACCGGTTTTTACACTTAGTATATTTTTGAATATGTAATTTGATTATGTACCTATCATTAGGGTTTCTAGAAGGAATGACAGCTGTCAGTGGTGTTAGACTTATAAATAGAATAATTTAGGGCACCCCTACTACGATTGCCACTTTACACTTTTCAGACCTACCGATATTCCTGATTTGAGTGTGACTGGGTGCTCTAGGATTATACTGATAAACATTCCTTACAAGAAACCCTAATCTATTTACATTTGTATGAACACCTTCTATAAATGTTAAATCTTTTGAGTGATTGTTTGTGTTTGTTACTTTTATATACTTATGCAACAAATAGTTTTTGTTAGTGATTCCGCCGTAAACAAATAACTAATCTTACCATAAATAGTAATGTCATCAACCTTCTTGTCGACACATTTATTATGTGGGTTGTGACATTTATTGTGAGTTTGAGCGATAAATACGGACCGACATATTTTGCAAACCTTGCTCGGAAAAATTATTCACAAAGCTTTCTAGGTAAAAAGTATTTTACAAAACTTGCTCGTTCCAGAATTTGTTCAGATTTAACAAAGTTAAAAATAAACCTAAGTGAATCAAATGAAGGAAGCTTACTTGAATACAAGATGTTGGAGAAATAAATCACAAGATAAATAATCAGAGAGGCAAATCTGATAGGAATCAATAATGAAACCCAAAATAACAACTTAGAAATATTTCTTATAGTCAACCTTGCTCGGATATCTAAACATATCACAAACCTTACCGAAATCTAATAAAGTTAACAAATATTAATTCAAGTTCATTTTCCTTCAAAAGTGTGCCCGAAAATACTTCAAGAGTGCAAAGTATGCTTGATAAACATTCAACTGAATCATACCGAGTTGGATTAAGAGGGCTGACAAATTAGTGTAGGGAAAAATTATTAAAGTGGTTGATATTCTGCAGCGAGAGCAAGAAAAATTATGCAGTAGTGTTGGGGAGGAGAGAGAGAAGTGAAGTATGAAAATTTCTCTAAGTCTCTCTTATATCCTTTTTGAAAGTGGATTTTAAAGGCATAAAGTCTACCCTGAGAATTGTTTACAAGCACACTTCAGGTTACCAGGTCTACTCGAAGAATACAAAAGCACAAAGCTACCCGGAAGACCTGTTTTTATACTTGGTATATTTTTGAATATGTAATTTTAATATGTACCTATCATTAGGGTTTCTAGAAGGAATAACAAATGTCAGGTGTTGGCAGACCTATAAATAGAATAATTTAGGGCACGCCTACCACGGATTTGCCACTTTACACTTTTCAGACCTACCGAATATTCCTGATTTGAGTGTGACGGCTGTCCTAGGATTATACTGATAAACATTCCTTACAAGAAACCCTAATCGATTTACATTTGTATGAACACCTTCTATAAATGGAAATAATCTTTTGAGTGATTGTTTGTGTTTGTTACCTTTTATATACTTAAGCAACAGATAGTTTTGTTAGTGATTCCGCCGTTAACAAATAACTAATCTTACCATAAATAGCAACGTCATCAACCTTCTTGTCGACACATTTATTGTGTGGGTTGTGACATTTATTGTGAGTTTGAGCGATCAATACGTGACCGACATATTTTGCAAACCTTACTCGGAAAAATTATTCACAAAGCTTGCTAGGTAAAAAGTATATTACCAAGCTTGCTCGTTCCAGAATTTTTTAGATATAATAAAGTTAAAAATAAACCTAAGTGAATCAAATAAAGAAGCTTACTTGAAATACAAGATTGTTGAGAAATAAATCACAAGATAAAATAATCAAATAGGAAACCTTGCAAGGAATTAATAATGAAACCCAAAAT
>NW_027503696.1:0-31489 GCF_021521415.1 Bidens hawaiensis
TACGATACCGAAAATAAAAACAAAAACAATTCAAAATCGGCATTCGGTCGGTTTTGTCATGTTTGTTATGATATTTAAACTAAAACAATACAAAGCACACTGAGTCTACGAGAATTCGTTCGGTTTCCGTCACTTTCGTTACAGTACTGGAACTAAAACAAAAAAAATGTCTTGCACCAATAAGGTGCCGCAAAGTGGCCCAACGGGATACTTGCGATACCAAGTCTCTTATTTATATTAACATATTTAAACAAAAAATACAAATTAAACAATTTAAAAAAAAAACTAAAAGAAAAAAAAAATCTATTCAAATGAAGAATTCTCCACTTAAAAAAAAGGGATCAACAATCAAAACCTATTCAAAGAAATAATTTCTACACGTAAAAAAAATAAAGGGATCAAGAAATTTTGCCTTATGAGAATTGAATTTGCGTTCAAAGTTTCTTCTAACTTTTCAAGCATCAGGAAAATTAGCAATAACCAATTCACCAAGGTATCACAATTGTTCATGTATAAAAATGATTTACATAAATACAAAACAAAACTAATAAAATATTCAAAATAATCATTTGTGGCACCGAAATTGTTAATTATATATAGTTAAGTGCAAAATCATCTCTATGGTGGAAGGCGTTTTGTAGAAATCGACTCCGTGGTGGCAAAAGCGCAAATATCGCCTCAGTGATGGACATTTTTTTGCAACCGACTTTTCCGTTTGGTCAAACGTTTCGTCGACTGTTAAAATAAAGGGAAAATTTGTCTTTTCACGCATAAACTAATATTACAACAACAACAACAACAACAACGAAAACAACCCTCTTCAATTTACCATCAACACACAAACTCTCATTTCTCTTCCTCACACGGTCACACCACTAGATTACTCATCTTACTCTTCGCCGGAAGTACATATGTTCACCAGAAGCATGTAGGTTTGCTGGATTATCATTCATTCTTTTGTCTTTCTCTCCTCAAGAACACCCACCAGTTCACCTTCTCTCTAACATAATTCTCTCAAATCACCACCAAATCTAACCAATTCTATATGGCTATTGAGTAATTTTTCGAGAGGAACAAAACCCATGCGCGGCTTTCTTCCAGTTTGCAACAGTTCGTGAATATTCGAAACCTAGGGTTTGAACTAATTTGGGGTTTTTCAAAGTTGGAGTTTGGGATCAATTCCATACTACTTTTTCATCATCGAAACACTCAAGAAATCACTGAATATAAAGGGAAACTCCACTAGATTCTTTCAACCTCAGTTAACCACCTCTGCCGCCCGCCACCGCCACCTGCAACTAGGGGTGTGTTTTTTTAACCGTACCCGAATAACAAACCCGAATCGAAGCGACCTGAGACCCAAACAACCCAATCCGAATTCACCTGAACCGATTAAACTCCTAACCCGAATCCGAAATAAAATATTCGGGTCGGTATTTGGGTTGAAATTCCCAGATTTAGGTTGACCTGAATAACCCAAAGTATAATACATCGATGCATGTATCCCTAATTTTATAGGGTAGTTTAGCGGTGAAGTAGCACAGTGACCTTATTTATTCTTGTTCGGTTGTTCTCAAGACTCCAATTAATATTGGATCTATCACATCCCAATGTATTAATAACCATAAAGCTTGTTGAGAATGTATCTTCAATTTTCAAAAACTTAAATAGTATAGTATTTAAACCAAAATTTGTTGAACATGTTTCTTCAATCTACACAGGTATTAATCCACATGCTACAATGTTCCTTCATCCCGTTTAATGCATTCTTGTATGATAAATTTCATATTTTGCTAAATAATATATGCTATTGTTGAATATGGCTTTATATTATGGTTTATAACGGCTCGGAATATGGTTTTTTAATTTATGATATTGTTAAAGGTGGAATTTTTTTTAATTGGTTAAACCCGAAACCCAACCCGAATTTACCCGAACCGTATAACCCGAAACCCAAACAAACCGAACTTATGGGTCGGTTCTTGGGTCAGTTTGTTTTGAGCTCAAACCCGAACAACCCGAACCCAAACAACCCGAATAAATAACCCAAAGAACACCCCTACCTGCAATCTCTGCCACTGCCACCGCCGACACCACTTCTTCTGTCACAGCCTGACCAAAGACGGCGGAACATGCCGGGGCACGACGGATTGCACATGAACACAATGACACTATTAAAGTGAAATATTTAATCAACTCATTCATTTCATTCAACATTAAAATACAACACATCTTGTTAATACAAATAAAACGAAGTACAAGGAAATAAATTGTTCATTTAACTAATAACTTAAACGGTCTAAAATAAAATAACGTCTTCCAAGCTTCAATCAGCCAACTATTAAATCTGCAACATTTTATATAAAGTATATTTTGTCAACACGAATGTTGGTAAGCAATTTCATGATTTTTATATATATAATATGAGACAAAATCCACAACTCAAATGCGAAACCGTAAATAATACAACAATTGAGGTGTATATATCATAAATAAATGAGGCTCCTTTCTTATAGGTAAAACTACCAAATTACAAAGAGGAGCGTATGGTCATACTTATTGAGGACGAGGATGAGGCCAACCAACAAAAGCAATAAACATTTAGCAGGTAATCATATGAGGCATATAAGACATAATCGAACAATTATTCTAAGTAACACATAAACTAGAGTTTGCAGTTTGAGGATTAAAGTCTTAAATCATTTTTGTTTGAGTAATTATGCAAGCTATCCCTAAAATATAAAAGAGAAAAAACGGGATGAAATTACTTACTTGGACAAAGTGACATTGATGAAGAAATACCTAGAATAAAAACTTCAAGAAAGCTAGCAAGTGACAATACCTTGTCAACATTTCACTAACAGTTTCATTTGACATGATATTGAAGTTCTTGTATTGAAACTTCAACATTGATTTTTTACTTTCTTGAGTATTTCCAAAACTCCTAACTTTTAATGTTACATAAAGTGAAGCTGAAATCTTGATATGGCTAAACTGATGAAAATGTTTTCTGGTAAAGCCATGGTCAATGTTGAATAAGTTATCACTTTCAGATCATATTTCCTCTTTTCAGCCGGAGACAGTCGGTCATTGTGCTTATCTACTTGGCCAATACCATCAACAGCTAGACGTGGTCTCTCATAGGGAGTATCCAACAAGGTTAAACAATCTGGATCAACAACACCGAGATGAGATCTAAACATTTGGCTCCACCATTGAAAATCATCAAGGTTATTCAATTTTGGGGTTTTAGCATGCGACCCGATCTCTTTATCATAATTGAGCATCGTTTGCAGAAAGGCATTCTGAGAAGCAAGAGAATAATAATTCATCTTTGAGAATTTTATGGGTTTAAACTGTTAAGAATGAAAGTGTGAGGGTTAAAATTGATATTTCTGGAAATATGATTAACGAATGAGTGGAACTTGGTAGCGAATGAACAATGCACGAATGTATCAGGTGGGTGTGTATATATATATATATATATATTGTGTAATGGGTAGATAATGTGGTGAAAATCAAAATGGGTAAATATATTTATAGGGTTGGAGATTAAATTAAAGGTTTTTAAAGATTTGTAAAGATATTATGTGAAAGATAACATGACCATTGAAGGCGCACTTAGCACTAAAGATAATAATCTTAAAACAATCATACACTAGTGTCACTTTTGTAATTTTTATTTGTTCAATTGACCATATCATATATACTTATCTATTAAAATACCAACAAATAAAATCTATCTGCCTATATACTAACAAAAAAAAACTCCTAGTGATGATTTGTCAATCCCATAAACATTTACTTTTGGGCAAATTTTCTCACTCATTTATCTAAGGTCATGGGGTATATTTTAACACTCAACATAAATTAAGATGATATGACATTTTGAATATGCATTAAACCATTCCGTACTAGTGTTAAGTTTGTTAAAAAGACACATGGATTATGCTTTTCACGGATAAAAGGAACAGTATGCATTAATTATGTATTGATTTGCTATTAATTATGGATTAAATTATTTCTTTTGGGTGAGATGGAGTGAAAGATAGAAAAATAAATGATGAGGTGATTATGTGAAGTTTAACGCTGTGTTCCCGAGTCTCATTTAACGAGGGGAGGGGAAGGAAAGGGAATTATAACAGGAAAGAAAGCTAGGGGAAGGAAAATGTTTGATTTTATTTTGTCTTCCTGAGTTTAATGGAAAGGAAAAGAAAGGAAATTAAACATTTTTAAACATTATTATTAAACACAAGTATTTTCTTTTCTAATCTTTCCAATTTGGGAGGATAATAATATGCTCACATTCTCCAACATTTTCCATCCTTTCCCTTCCCCTCCCATTCTTAAAAAATATCAGGAACATGATTTTTTCATATTTTCCTCTCTTTTCCTTCCTCTCTCCCTATTAAATGAGACTCAGGAACACAGCGGCTAGAGTATAAATATGTGAAGAGGAATCTAAGGAGAATTACCTTTCTTAACCCATACCCGACCTTCCTTCTCTTCCTGTTTATTAGCTAAAAAAACCCAAATCATCCGTTGGTACCACAAACCACCATCGATCTGAAAGGTATCGATTTAGATTTTAGAACGTCGATCCAAAGCCATGTCTTTTTTCCTTTCAATTAATTTGTTTTCGTGAAATTGGTGGAGTACGAATTACAAGCACGTGGTTTGTTTTGATTGAACCGGAGAGTTTGCATATGCGAATAATAGTGGAAAGATTGATGCTACTATACGGCCACTGGATAAATTTGTGTTGGTTTGATGAAATTTGTTAGATAGGGCTATAACTAAACCAAACCAAACCGAATAAGCCAACAGTTCACGGACACCTAACCAAATGAATTTTACGTTTTATTTCATTTGGCTAAACCGAGAATGATCGATGTCAACAGTTTAGTCCGACTTTCAAGTTAGTTTTCATGTTTGTTTTAACATTCATGAATTTGGTTTGTTCTTGATTAAATTTTAGTTACTGAAGTGACATAGTTCTGTTTTTGTGTAGCCTAAAGCAACTAAATAGAAAAGGTTTGAAAGGTCCAAATTGATTCAAGAATGTGACAGTTAATTTTGTCATACTACGAAAAATATACTATGAAAAATAAGTAATTAAAATTGAGGAAGTAATTAAAATATTCAATCAAAACGGGTTGCTTTAAATCGTAGTATACTTTAAGTTAAAATGCAAATTCATTATTTATACACCCCTTTGTTTCTATGTTAATGTAAACGAACGTGTCTGGTCAGGTTCATAAAGTTTAAAACAAGTTCTTGTAATGGATTTTTTTGATTAATAATATCATTAGAATTTCTTGTTCTTTTGTAGCTTTAAGTCAACAATCAATCTTGCAAAATAGAAATTACGTACTTGCACATCATACGTGAACAATTTCATTAAAAAATTTTGGGGTGTTTTTTCGTTTTAAAACTTTGGTCACTTGCTCGGCTAAATATTTATTTTGTGTAATAAATATTTATTACACATGATATTAGCTTTTGTAAATTTGTTAATTATGAACCTTTGGGTCTATATGATAGACCGTTAGCAAATATCGCACAGGCAGCCATTACAAACTTTAAACAGTTATTTCATTTAAGTGCAAAAAAGAAAAAAACTAACATTTATTTCATTAAACTGCAAAAAATTTTAGACCTGTTATTTTTGTACCATATATTTCATTTATAACTACCTTTAATTTTGGTTTATTTCAAAAAAAATCTTAATTTATTTTCTTTTATAGTTTACCATTAATTTGTTTTATTTCAAAAAAAATGATGATGATTATAAAAACTTTTATCATTGATAAACCTCATGTAATATAAGGGTTTAATAATGTTAACTAAATTCAATAACTTAAAAACTAGCAACTAATTAAAGAAACATAAAACTAAAAGTTAAAATTGCAATCTGGTATGGTAAAAAGAGCCAATATCTCCTCCGTCCATTAAAAGTCTCAAAATACCAATTAACCATAACCACCGATTAACCTAACCATTTACTAACAAGTCATAGCATCCAGTTTTCTTAAAATTAACATAAAAAGCTTCCTAAAAACATAAACCAACAGCAGATGCAAATCCAACGTTCCCTAGGCCTCCACGTCAGCAGCCTTTTTAGCAGGAGTGCAGATGGCCCAAAGAACACCGTACGGGTCTTTCACCTTACCAACGCACGTGCCTTCACCATCGCTAACCTCACCATCGGCAACCGCACCAGCTTTAACTGCTGCGTCGATAGCAGCTTCAATGTCCTCGGTCTCCAGGCAGAACGCCTGTCCGGACCCCACCACTTTTTCACTGTACCAAGAAACAGTTCAATATTTGGCTAACAAAGCTACAGCATAATTATTAACATGTTAAATTATGAGTAAATAAATACACCAAAAACTACATGTCAGAGTGGAACATAACCGCTGAAACAATTGAATATTCACAAACACCGATATTTAAATAAGTAGACGCAAACAAATAAAACTAGCAAAAACAAAAGCACAAGATATATAAAATATACAAGGATCATAATAAAAAACTACAAAAATTACGGATCAGAACGAATATAATCGCAGATCTTTGTTTTATACAAACAGACATTTGTTTGTATAAAACTGTATAACTCGTAAGCATCATGTGCGATAAATAATAAGTAAACAAAGTAAGTAATAAATCATAATAAAACACAAAATTACACCCTACACAAACAGATAAGTGTAGTTAAAGGTTGCCAAAACAACCAAAGAATCGATACTAAACGATCGCGCACATAAAAATGTTACAAAATAATAAAATACTAGAAAAATTACGGATCAGAATGAATATAACCGCAGGTAAACAAACAAGCAGCTATCCAACCACTAAAAATCAATATAACCGTAAGCAATGTGTGTGGATGGATATATAAAGTTAATTTATAAACGCAAATATATACGCAAATCAAACAGATCACTGTACGAACAGTTCTCTAAAGAGCACCAACAGCGAAAACAAACAGAAAATGGTTATATTACACAGATCTAACATAATGCACAGCGTAATATCCATAAACAGTGTATAGTAATCATTTAATAGCACTTACGAAGCGGTTGAAACGAGAAAGCTCGCCGAAGCGAGCTTAATCTCAGCCGAAATCACAACCGGAAGCTCCTGATCCGCCTTCCGCTTCGGATGACTCACTCGGTTCACCTCCTCAGCACCAAACGCCGCCTTGTAAAACGCCACCGCATCGCTCACCTTCGCCGACTCCACGAACACCTGCGGCTTCACCGCCGTGAACGTCACCTTCTTCTCCACCGCCGCACCGTTAGTCTCGCCGCCGGCCACAACTCCGTCGCTCACTTCCGTCGCCATTTGTTGAGAGCAAATGCAAACCCTAAGAGAGAGAAGAAATGGTTAAAAGTGATTTTGAAGAACGGGTTTTATAGAAGCGGAACCGTTTGGGTTTGAATTGGACTTTGTTTTCGGGTGTAATTACGATTTGTGCCACTCGCGAGAGAGGATATTGGAGGGGTGAAATGGGGATTTCGGAATGGTGTTGGAGGTAATTACGACGTGTGCCATTATGTGGTTGCGAGGTGGAGGAAATGCGTGCGACGTGGAGGACCGTTATGGTGCCACACAAGACAGCATTGGTGACCTGCCTATCAAAACTTTTGTTTTACGTGATCTTTTAATTTTATGTTATTATTATTTTAATTAAAAAAGGCTGTATGTATAACCGGTTATTGAAAAATAAATCATGCATACATACATTTGTGTTGGATTGTTATCGGGCATTTCGTGATGTTAGAAAACCGTTTTCTAGAAAATAAAAAACCAGAACGCTAAAACCGGGAAATTGAAAAACAAAATCATAAAATAAATATAACTGAAATCTATGACGGCTTTCTTTAATCAAAAACGGTTTTGTTATTATTTGGTTTCCTATCGTCAACCTAATAAAAAGAAGAGTTAATAGCCATTTTTGTTCCTATGGTTTGCTACTTTCGTCACTTCAGTTCAAAGTTTGAAATTTTGTCAATTTAATTCTTATAGTTTTAAACATAAGCCAATTATGCCCCCCCGTCTAACGGCATCCAACTATGCCATTAGTTTGGGGGTATTTTTGTCTTTCTCCTGTTTATTTTTAGTTAATGGTCAGTTTCATCCCTGGGCTTTGATACTTTTGCTACTTTAGTCTGAAGTTTGAAATTTGTCAATTTTATGTTTAATGTATTCAGTTTTTTTTTTTTTTGCTACTTTTGCTACTTTAGTCCGTGATGAAATTCATTCGTAAAGTGGTCAGGTTAATTCCCTAAAACCGAACTATACCGAAAAAACTAAAATCGTTTCTTTGATTAATGCATAATAGTTAGGGTTTAGAGATTAACATATCGTAGCAAACATCTGGGTCGAAATCAACATCAGGAGGTCGAATATCCCGCATTTCCATGTTTACTCAAGAAATCGATGCACTAAATCGCATGTGTGTTCTTCAAAATCGTGGTATTGTTCTTAAATTCGTCAAATTCAACCCTAGAATTGTAGTCGATATGAAGAATTCAAGGACAACACCACGATTTGAAGAACACACATGCGATCTAGTGTATCGATTTCTTGAGCAAACATGGAAATGCGGGATATTCGACCTCCTGATGTTGATTTCGACCAAGATGTTTGCTGCGGTATGTTAATCTCTAAACCCTAACTATTATGCATTAACCAAATAAACGATTTTAGTTTTATCGGTATAATACGGTTTTAGGGAATTATCTTGACCACTTTACCCATGAATTCCACAATGGGGGAGAGTTTAGAAAATGTCTAGAAACTAAATACTTGGGGGGTATGATTATTGTTATCGACAGAGTAAACGTAAACCTGTTTTGGTCGATGCTCGATGGTTTTGGGCTTGGATTATGCTCTTAAGGGCTATAGAAAAAAAAATCTGAATAAATTAAAATTAAAATTGAAAAAATTTCAAACTTTGGACTGAAGTAGCAAAAGTATCAAACCACAGGGACGAAACTGACCATTAACTAAAAATAAATAGGAGAAAGACAAAAATACCCTTTAAACTAACGGCATAGTTGGATGCCGTTAGATGAGAGAACGTAATTGGCTAATGTTTAAAAACTATAAGGACTAAATTGACAAAATTTCAAACTTTGGACTGAAGTTACGAAAGTAGCAAATCACAGGGACGAAAATGGACATTAACTCTAAAAAGAACTTTTGGCGTTCAATTTAGTTTAGTATAAAACTAAGTATGTCCAAAGCAAAATTTATGTTTAAACATTTTTCAATCTTTCATAATAGTCTAGTGAGAGGTCGGGACATTTTTGTATTTAACAAAATTACTAAATTCAAATTGGATAGTTCATAAGTGAAGAAAATTAACAAATGATATTTACATTTACCTGGTATGATCCTACACCCACCTAAAGTACAACAAAAAGCTTCTGCTGGCGGACCAACATCCGTCGTGAAGCAATCAACCAACATGTACAACAGTACATGGTATACAACAGCACATGGCGCTGGCTGAAGGTCAACCTCGAGCCAAACATTCCCTGATGTTCTAGGAAGATTGACTCAAAAGATCTTCCTAGGTATAGTGCAAAAAGAAAGTGCCCCGCTGAAAAAGACTTCCACCCAATAAGAAGGTAACAGCGCATCGTCTATAATAATACATAGTACAAACGTCACCATCAGTTAACCACTTTATTTACCAACTCTCCTTGAGAACGTGCAAGCTCTTCAATTAGTGGATTTTCTGACACGGCAAACCACCCATACCTTCTCTCCTCCTATCCTATTATAAATATCATTTGACCTCCAATGGTAAAGGGACCATAACTTCTCCGCGAGATCACTCACCAGTGCTCCGTGATACTTTGTATTTCACATATATTCCGTCTCTCGTACTGTTTCTCACGCCGGGGGTGGTTACGAGAAGATCCCCCCCCCCCTTCGTCTCTTTCTCGTAACGAACTCACGGTTTTCTATTTTGCAGGTCTTTCTACTCGTTTTAGCCGAATTTGACCTTAACCACCGTGGGAAAGATTAAAATTTAACCTGAGACTAAGTCACTAGGTCGAAGGTAAAACTAGTTTTTCTTCACTATTTTTTTCCCTATGTTTAGGGTGTAGAAGATGATTGATGATAGAAACATTCCTATAATTGTTTTATCAAAAACTTGTGAGGATCAGTTGAGATCTCTCTAATGGTTAATGCCATGATTTGGCTTTTACGCTCACAATAAAGCTTTATGTACTGGTAGCTGAGACTGTGTGTTACGTCAGGTTTGTAGTAACAAGGATGAATAATAAACCTAACAATATCATCCCATTTGTTGCAACATATTCGGGGGTAATGTTCAACACTTTACTCCTCATCATTTGTACATGCATCTTTCTTTTAATGTAGGTCTAAATGGGTTTTCCACCCGAAAACCATATCATATGGTTCATCTAAATAGATGTCACACCCCAACCTAAGGCGGAAATGTCGGGGCGTGATCCGATTGCTCACAACTCGAAGATACTATCATACATAAATTGTGACAATATCTAATTAAGTATTTTATTGAAAATAAATACACACAATATCCAAATAGAACAACAATTTAAATACATGAATGTAAGCTCAAATAATAATTATCTTGTTTATATCCTAAGGTCTTGTCTAAGTGTCCAACTTCAATCTTCAATACAAAGCATCCTAGATATACGTAGAAAATGGATTTTGTCAACAACACATGTTGAGTGAGATGATCACCAGATTTTGACACAACAATAATATATATATAATAGATAAATGATAATGATAAGTGTTAAAAGCGCAAACCAATCTATGTGGTAATAATCAATCAAACCTTAACAAATCATGTAGATAACCAAATCGTGCTAGCGTGCCAATGAATCGTTGCCAACCGAATCGGACATTGATTACAATGACTAAAATTGTCGGTTTACCTTCGCCAAGCGAATCGAGCTTCGGTTACTAAGACAGTCGTATGATCAAACTAATGAGAACCCTATACAAGGGGATATGTTGGACCTCTCCGAATTTTGTCAAATAAACAATTAAACATGTAGCAATTAGCAAATAACATTCAACTGATATTCACATAATGATTATGTTTGCGATTTTGTGTATATATATAGGATAGAAAATATGAGTAAGTACGCATATATCCCCAAAACGTTTGAAAACAGTGAATAAAAAGGGGAATGATCAAACTCACCTAGATTAATGACAAGGGAATTAATAAATGCGATTAACGAGCTACAAATAAGCGAGTCGTCCACTACACGTCAAATGTTATGAACAATTCAAAATCTGATATTTTAGGATATGATAATATAAGTAAAAACAAACTTGTTGCCGCTGGAATCAATCCAAACAGACATTTAGAATTCAAGTTATCTTTGTTTTAAGATTCAAGCGAGCTGGTACTGACCAGAATCCGAACAGCGAGTCGGAAGTTAGGTTTTGGGCAGTAGCCTTAAAATTATGTTACGAGAATAAAAGTCTTCTGGACCAAACGCTGAATCTGACTAGAAGTATGAGAAAACGTTAAATCAAACTAGTTGACTATTTTGCCCTTTAACGAATTTTAAACGATTTGACCAGTCAACACCCTTCAACCACCGAAATTGATTGAAGTTTATTGACTAGGGAATGTATATGAATGATTTCTATGTCTACAACTTACCCAGAAAGTGAAAGAATCAAGAGAAACGAATAGTTAAAGGTCCACATGTATGCAAAGTCAACCGTTTATGAGTGTATACTCAACAATAATCCAAAAACCGAAGAAGATTGGTGATGAACAGATGGAGGACGGCTGGAGTAGGTAAGTTAGGTTTTAGGGATTATTTGTGGCAGAGAATATATGATATGTTTATATAGGATTCACTAAAACGAACTAAATATGGCAGCTTACTCGTTTTAGAACCAGATGGGCCTTTAAAGATCAAATCAACATTATAATCTGTAAAATTCATTTTTGAACAAGGGGTAATATATATGGACATGTTTCTAGGATAGGTTAGTTTTCTTGGAGCTTAAAACACTCGAGTTATGCCAAAAATAAGCGATTTCGGGCCAAAAACGAACTAGGAAACAACTAAAAAATGAAAACGATATGTGCAGCATCACCAAGGCGTCGCGCGGTAGCCAAGGGCACCTCCGGCCATGCGGTGCTCCGGGAGAGAAAGGTAAAGATTTCAATTTTGGCAATATTGGTCCTTGAACTTCTAAAATTGGTTAAATAATGAATCTTTTAAAGCTAAAACAAGAAATGAACAACTTGGAGAAAGTAAAGGGTCTAAATTGAACATGAAAAACTTTAATACTTATAAATACTTGATTTTGATTAATAATAAAGATCTAAAAATGTTTCGTTCAGGTTAAACGACGAAAACGGGTTTGAAATATTCGAGATGTTACAGTAGACAATATAACTGTTGGATTTATGGACCGGTTAGGGTAAATCAATGCGGCCAACTGGGTTATGACTCGTGAGAGTTACATCGTAAGGTAACGAACAAATCACCCACTTAAGTTAGTTAACCGGGATGGACACTTTAATGAGACAAAATAACATGGAGTGGGCTTTGGAGTTAGAGATGGGCATAATGGCTTGTTGGGTTTTAACTAATTAAGATTAGTTTAACCTAATTAGTGGTTATATAATATATTATATTATAAAACCCTAATATCCTAACACAAGTTCCTAATTCTCTCTTCCTCCACCCCAAGCCAACGGACAGCCGCTGCTCGCCTGCCGCCGCCTGCTCTGCAGCCGCCACCAGCCACTGCTACTCGCTGCCCCCGTCGCACCAGTCACCACCGTGGCTGCCATTGCCACTGTGCACCACCACTGCTAGTTGTTTGTCTTGTTGTGTCACCTAGATCAGTTCGTTAGCCTTCGGTGTCTCAACCGGTTATTTATTAACCGAGGGTAACACTTAAATATATTGTCAGTTTACAATTTATATTTATTTGTTTGACTCGTACTCATATTGTTTGTAACCGGATCCTGTACGGTTCTTGTTTTGGTCAAAAATCGGTTGAAGGATCAAGTAACCAAATCTGTTTGTGAGGTTTGATGCTTGTATGAATGAAATGAACAAAGTAATGAACGTAAATGATGAACAACGAGATTTATACGAGGAAAAGACCTTGGTAACTAGAATACCGCTAGCATAAAAACCTCGGGTAGTGAAAACTATCACTAACGATTGTATTATCACTCAAAGAAAAAGTAAGAACTTTGGTTGAAATGGGTACAATGTGTATTCTATACGAGAGTAGGTTGTAGAGAATTCAATGTAAGCTCAGTGTTGTGTGTGTTTCAGCCTTAGTCCTATTATAAAAGAAAAATATATTACAAACGGCTACAAACAAACTCTCCTATAATTTAGGCCACGATTTTCCACTCTTTCTTCGTAACAGTTGCTTAATAGGAGATCAGCTGAAATGACTTAGTAATAATATCTTCCGTGAAAATTGGGCAGCTGGTAGACACGTTCAAACACCTGCAAATAAGATAAAAAAATATTTTCGAAGACAACAGTTAAGGATCCTTGAGCTTTACTGGATCCTCGATCCTGGCAGCAGATATTTACAAACACTGTGGATAATTGATCTTTAAACACCAATGATATTGGTCCCAACAATTGCCCCCAAATATGACAGTTGTGGGTGGAGAACAGTTGTCATATTTTATCCTAAGAAATTCAAAATGTAGCCGTTGATAAGATAGTGACGTGATCGTCTTCTGCAGGCTTATCATTACCCCTATTTCGAGGCAAGAGATAACTGTTGGCGCCTTATAATTGTCATTTTCTTAGAATTAAAACTATCTTTCTGGCGATTAATCTCAAGTATATTCTTTACTTTCTCAAATTTTTCTTTCATCATTTTACATCTTCTCTCATAATCCTTGACGACGCCGAAGAAAAACTCTAGACCATCTTTTAGTTCGAGCCCTAGGGAGATCATCCCTGAACTCATGACTCAGAATCTTTTGAAAGATCCTGTTTCCGAAATCTGCAAATTTACCGATGAGGAAATTGAGAATATTTCTCACTGTTTCCCCACTGAGAATGTTTTTAGATCTTGCGATCCTCAAGTAAGAATTGACAATATTTCCAGCGTTTAGGTCTGTTTCCCTGCGCTTCCTTTCTTGCTTGGCTTCTCCCATCCCTTCCCCGATCTTACTGAGACTTTATTTTCCTTCACCAGCATGAGTTACATTCAAGCCATGCCGATGATGTGGAGGATCTTACCACACTATCGAGCGATTGATTGTCGAGAAAAATCATGATTTCATTATTTCAGACCTTTCTTGTATGTACACCCTAGTTACCCATGGTTCTAGCAGGTTTTTATTCAAAAGCAAACCGTCTTAATCCCCTCCGGTGAACAAAACCACCCACAACGACCAAAGCTTGAAGAACCAATTTTTCTTTGTCAGGAGGGACTCCATCCCAAACTGGAAGACTTTACCCACTCGCTAGATCCTTAAGGGTAGGATAGTGGATCCAGAGAATAAATGATTCTTCGACTGCTAGTTTATTGACTTGAGGTTTATTTATGTTTATGCAGTTTCCAACTTCGCTGATCTTGCTGCAGACCTTGGAGGAGTTAAGAGAATGAAAAAAGTTTCTTGCATTGGATCTTTCGATCGGGCGTTTAGGATTAAAGGTGAAGAATCTTTTGTTGACTCAGACGAAAAAACTGCGACTTCCTCATACACAATGTCAAAGTTAGTACTGTAAATTGACTAGATAGAAAGGAATAAATAAAGAAGGAGAGAAGAGATTTGAAAGAACTTATCTTTTTGTTTTTCATTTGTACAGGTGTTCAATAATCTGTAAGCAAGCCCGTTAAGAACCTTATCACCCAATTTCAGTTAAAGGATGTTGACAGTTTGATCTCTTCCCGCTCTGCAGATAAGAAGCCTATGAAAAGTTCAGGCCTCATCCCATCTAAGTCTGTGGTTACCCGCTCAAAGACAAGTGGATAAAGGAAGAGAGATTCTGAAACTGATGTCAACAATGCCCAGCAACTCTTTGACCAAATTTCTGAGGTAAAAATCCTTTATTTACTAGTGCAAAGGTTTAGACATATTCTAAGTTTGTCATATGTTTACAGGGTTTGGCCAGCATCAAGAATTTCCATGAGGAGATTGTGGCTAACCTTGAGAATGAACTGGCCAAGTTTCGTGCTGACGTTGTCCTGAAGGATAACTTGATCTCAAAGCTTCAGGTACAGAAAGACATCCTGGAAGATCGACTTGCCCTTTCTAACATCCGAACTCAAGAGCGGGTGATAGAGGCCACGGAACAAGCAGATGTTTGGGCTGGCAAAGCATTGTTGATGGCTAGAATCAAGATAGAGGAGGAGTTCGAAGATGCTAACTTTGACAGATCCAAGTGGGATGTGGCCCTCTGGAAAAAGACTCTTCCTGGATTTGGTGATAAAGGTGAAACTATTGGGGCTGAGAAGAAGGATGAGGATGCTGGAACTAGCGGGGCTAATGATGATGCGGTGGTGATCAAGGATGGTGGTGATGGTGCTGTGGGGAAGGAGTAGGTAGGTCGGTGGGCGATGATGGATGATGGTGACTAGGCCGGAGCCCACTTTTTAGAAAGTTTAGGTTCAGTTGGTTAGGCTGGTCTTTGCTAATGGTGGCTTTTGTTGAACAATATTTACTATATTTTCCAAGATCTGAGATCCTTAAAACAATATGAAAGGCGGCTTTGGTGGAGGGATCCTTTGTTTGGGGGATGAAGCCTTAGCCATCTTTCTTTTTAATTTCCTGCATGAACACATTATGACTTTGACTTTGACTTGAGCACCATCAACTGATTCCGATGATGGTTCTAGGGTTTCTGGTGACCTTAATAATTGGGGCTTTTACTAGAAAAGGTTCCTAAAGGTCCGATACAAAGTTACCAAGATGTTTAGGACGAAAATGTTGACTTTTCGGGGAAAAATGAGTTTTCCGGCCAAAAAAGTTTTTTCAGCGATGTGAAACTAATGACGTTAGGATTCTGTTAGTTGCAGATTGTTAGAAACAAATTCATTAAAATTTGGGGCCGTCAACAGCCAATTCGTTAGTTGAGACCGATAGTGACCAAAAGACAATAGTTGGGATTAATAAAAACTAATATACCTTATTATATTTAGATTTTTAAAAGAGATTAAAAGAAATGAAAATTATAGGTTTGATGAACAATAGTAAAATAATAAAGAAAAAGACACTTTGGAGGAAACTTAAACAGAAAGGCGGAAGGCAAAATGTTCTTCTTTGTCAAACTATAAAATTATCGTTCAATTGTACAAAAAATAAATAAATAAAATTTAAAATAGTCCAGGTTTTCGGGTCCGAGAATTGACGAATGTTACAGATGAGAAAAAGAACAGAGATAGGAGAGGAACTCGAATTAGTGATAGTGTGGAAACAATGACGAGAAGATTTAGAGTTGTTACAAATATAGTCATTTAAGTATGAGGGCGGAACAGAGTTCTCGAAGATCTTCGAACAGGATCATAGATAGGAACAGAAGATGAAGGATCAAGAACATGATTAAGAGCAGGAGTAGTAGGAGAAGGTGAAAGATTAGGGGTAGGATCAATATAAGGAGTAGACAATGGATCATCATAAAAAAACAATTGATAAGATAAATAGATGGAAAAATGAAGATATCTTTGGATTTAGCTATAGAGGGAAATAAAGCTTCAACGAAAACATCTCGAGATATGGCCACTTTGTTTGTGTCAAGGTCATACAGTTTGTATGCCTTTTTACCAAGCGGATAACCCAGAAAAATACAAGGCACGGCCCTTGGCTTGAATTTATCTCTTCCATGTGATAAGGAAGAAGCATAAGCAAGACAGCCAAAAAGACTTCATATATGCATATGAAGGAGCCTTTCCTGTTAAACCTCATAAGGGGTTTTATTGTTAGGAATTTCGGTAGGAAACCGATTGATTAAATGTGTTGCAGTTAACACACAATCACCCCAAAACTGAACCAGCAGCTTAGATTGAAACATAAGACTATAAGAGCTCTTGAGGTTTCAAGCAAATGTTTATGCTTTCTTTCAACAATGTCGTTGTGTTGATGGACAACAACACAAGTGGTCTGATGAACAATGCCTTTACTCAACAAATGCACTTTGAACAAATCCAGATCCTAGTTCAAAAGCATTATCAGATATGATGCATTTCACAGTGACGCCAAACTAATTGCAAACCATTTCAATAAAAGACTGTGGGAAAGGCATTGCTTTTAGCTGAAAGCAATTGTGTCCATTTGGTTATGTTGTAATAATCTATTATGGTTAAAAAATATCTAAAGCCATTATATGTAGCTGTGTGATATGGCCCCCAAACATCAATATGGATTAGCTAAAAAATTTTACTAGTTGATGTGGTATTAGTAGGAAATGGCAGTTTATGTTGTCGTGCCTTATGACAAATATCACAATGCTCAATAGACTTCAAAGAAGCATTAGAAATGAAAGGTAATTGTTTCGGTTTATAACTTGGTACATGACCAAGTCTGTTGTGCCAAGTTTCACAACTTACAACAGAATTACACACATTATTGGAATCAGAAAAATGTTTAGTGGACTCAAGAAGGTAAAGACCATTTTCCAAATAACCAAGAACTTGTGGCCTCTTCAAAGAAGGGGCCTGCAAAAGACAGGTAGTTTTTAAGAAAAGAACAATACCATCAGTATCAATGCATAATCTTGAGACAGGAAGAAGATTCTTTTTAAAATGTGACACGAAAAGAGCATTCGACAAAGAAATGTCATCAGTCAAAGGAGCAGTCCCATATTGATGGACTGTGATAGATGTCCCATTAGGAAGAGTGATAGGAATAAGATTTAAAAAAAAAGAAATGCTTGAAAACAAATTTTGATCATGCCACATATGATCATTCGCACCAGTGTCAATGATCCATTTAGAACAATGATTTGAAGAATCGAAAGACATATTCGGAATAAAAGAACTATTCGAGTCTGCCATTGAATGCAAACATACGTGAAGAAGAAGCAAAAAACAAAAAACAAGACAGATATGCGCTTTAAAAGAACCAACGTATAAGAAGAATCTTATACAACTTATAAGATCTGAAAACTTGATTTATACGGAACAAAATTATGCGCCGTATATGTATATACGAGCGTTACTTATACGGCGTATAAGTTGAGAAAGAAGATTTTTGACAAGATTTTGAGTGAGAATGAATGAGAAATGATCTGAAACTATAAGAAATTGTTCAGAAACAAGAATATGACATGTTATGATCTTTTGGTGAAGTTTGAACGGATAAAACTTCTGAAAAGATGAAAATAGGTAGAAAAGAGGCGAAATCTCAAAAGAGATTTAATGAAACGAACGAAATTGATCAAAGAACAATCAAATCCCGAACAAAACAGAAGAATGATCAAAGGAAATGATCAAATGAAGATGAGAAAACCGGCGAAACGAGAGAAACCTGTTGAAACAAAGAACAGGACTAAGAACCTTGCTCCGATAACATGTAATCATTGAAAACAATAACACATAAATAAAAAAAGAAATAAAGCAGGGAAGAAAATTTTGTTATGTCAGAATGATAATTACACCAAAACAAGAAACAAAGAACAATATATATAGAAAGACATATACGGGCGTATATGTCATACGACATGTAAGTTGCACGCCACAAGCGTATATGTTGTAGCGTATAAATATATACGCTCACGGTATATTTATACCTTCTTTCCTTCTGCCACCTGTTCTCCTAATTGCCTTAAGTGCATCTCTTTAGGTGTAAAATAGTAAAATACCTGAGAATTAACAGTTATACAAAACAACATAGAAACATTATATATTGTTTATCAAACATCCAAATATAAACCTTTTAACTTTATAGCATACGGTTTTATGAAACATATTTTACATTAATGCATCGGGTTTTGCATTCACAAAAAGTGATTGTTATACGTATAAGAATTAAAAATTAAATAATTAGATAGTTATTTGATACAGTATCTCATTTATAATAAATTCCTGATTATTTCACCCTAGATAAGTAAAAAATCACAGCCCCTTGGTACAAAATTCATTATTTTAATCCAACAAATCAAAACTAGAGGTGCATAAACAAACCGGTTAATTGGTTTGCAGCCGGTTTATACCCAAAACGCTAACCGGTTAGTACACGGTTCAAAGAAAACTAGTTAGTACCCAATTCAACCCGGCGGTTAGAAACCAGTTTATAGTGATATCCTGAACCGGTTAACCACACCGGTTATTAGTTTTTTATTTTTATCTTTTTAAACCGCTTTTTTCCGGTTATTTACCGGTAACCGGTTCGGTTATACCCGAAACCGGCTATACTGGGTAGGGGTTTCATCACTAAAACCCGGTTAGTACCCTAACCGGTAATTGGGCTAACCGTATAGGTGTGGTGACTGCATTAACCATAACCGGTTTTGAAAATAACCAGTTTTGGGTTAACCCGTTTGTGCACCAAAACCAAAGGATGTCCAACAATAGAGAACCCAATAATTCAATGATGTCCAAGACTTAGTTAGGCCCAAGATCCAACACCTTGTTTAGTCCTTACTTAGAATCCATTATTCTTAAGGTAAATTAGAATCATTCCAGCTTTTAATCATCTCAATGCTTAAAAATACTAAAGAAATGAGTATTGCGGAAAAGTAGGGGTGAGCAGAAAACTGAATTAACCGAATCCAAACCAAATTAACCGAAAAAACCGCACCGAAGCATTAACCGACGGTTAATTTTTTGTTTTTTTGAAAAACCGAAATTTCGGTTTCGATTCGGTTATCCATTTTTAAAAAACCAAAAAAAAAACCGAACCGAACCGATTGATGATGATAAAGATTATCGAGATGATGAGGAATGAACTAAACTTTTAAGATAAATAAATAAGATGATGAATGAAGATCGGAAGTAAACTTTAATGCTTTTTGATTTTTAAACTCTATTTAGCAACTTTATATGCGTATAGTTACACGTAACACGTGCTTATTTTTGTTTTTGAATTCAATATGTATGTGGACTGTGATACTTTAACACGTTCTTATACAAGCTTAAAATATGCACTTTCATTTTTTATTTTTATTTTTTACAATGTCAACACATAATTGAAAAAACACCGAAAATGACCGAACCGAAATCGAAATTAACTGAAAAACCGGAAAACCGGAAAACCGAAAACCGAATGGTTTGCATATTCAAATAACCGATTACTTCGGTTTCGGTTTCGGTTTCAGTTTCGCCTAATAACCGAACCGAACCGAACCGTGCTCAGCCGTACGGAAAAGAATATATATATTTTTTTAATGATCGGTAATTATAACAAAGCCACACAAATCTGCCGGATAAATTTGTTAACCACATCATGTTTCATGACAAAGTATCACCAACGGTTATCGCTTTTGGTGTTAGATTTTCCAATAGATTCGTATGTCACTTATGGCCCACTATTCTAGGTAACCTAATTTATTAGTGGCCGTTCTTGGCCTTAAGCCATTTTCATTAAGCGAGTAAAGGTCTTATAACTTGTAGATGAACACATGGTCACAACTCCTAATCAAGACAAGTATGATAGCCAACCACACAATTTCATATTACCAAAACAAATCAACAATTAAACACACATATATTAAAATCAGGTAAAATATGAATACAAAACCTTTTTTCATTGACAATTTTTCTGTCATTCAATTAGTTTAACACTTAACATTTTACGCACAAAACACATGTGTTCTATCTATATAAACTTTTTATAACAAATTATCCTCAAAATAAAAATAATGAACCTTTTTTGTTGTTATCACAAAACAATTTTTATATGGACGATTAACATCACTTTTTCATAGTCGTCCTTGTATAAGGATAAAAGTCTCTATTAATATCGGTTGATGATAAACCAGATAACATATTTGTCGATGACAAAGACGTTACATGGTCGTTTATATGTCTTGCATCACAAGTGTTCCTTTCCTAAGTAATGTACACATACTAAAATTGTTTGTTACTTCCAACTACAGGTTTTTAAATGTAAAATCAATAAATATAGAGAAATGTTTGGTTTAAAGAAAATGAATACAAGATTGATTCGGAAGTGTTGTTCTTTTAGGGAAAAAAGCGAGCATGATACAGATTGGACTTCCAATTACTCGATAAAGCTTGCAAAAAAGCATCAAATCATATGCCAACTATTCTTAATTTCCATATCCTCTCACAAGCAATGATGATGATTATGATTCACCAGCCCCATACGATCATCTCATTGTTTAAGCCCATGTGACCCTAGCCCTACCATTGTCCTATATCATTTTCATTTTCATCTTGTCTTGCTAGCTAATAAACTAAAATAAGTTAGTATACTTTTAATCCCCATAGTTCGTATGTATAGAGATCGGTTTTGTTTTGTAGGAAGTGTAACAATGCTTCAAGGTACGACACACATAGATTTTGGTTTTGGGGGGGGGGGGGTTTATATTTTTATAATAACAAAATACGTTATGTATTGAGACCCAGGATAGATGGCTGATCAAATAGACAGTAGGTTTTAGTGTTTTACAATTACCCATTTGAGTTTTCATTTAAGTTAATTGGCTCCACTAGCTTTGTAATCTAAGCTATGTTTTAATGTACTTGTTAATTCTTCTTTTAAGAAACTTAAACTATAAAAATAAAGGGATAAGTTATTCATACACCTTTTGATTATCCACACACCCTACATACGATCGTATAGGGGCTATATTATCGTATGAAACCCCATGTTAAAGAGGTTGTGAATTGGTCAATGGGGTATGAATAACCATAGCCAAGTGTTGCCATATTGTTTTAAAATAGATATTTAAAAGGGTTTGCTGCGCTAGCAATTATAACAAAGTGTTTTTCCTGTTACAACAGTATATCTAACCCACTATAATAATACATCAAATATTCCCTTTTAATTCATGTTTATCATGAGTTTTGATACATTCTTGCTTAAAAATGATGCGCTCAGCTTATTACAATGGTGTGTCCAACTTTTGGTTCAGATTTGAGTTGTGATCTTGGTTTAAAAAAGCGTACCTGAGGCAAGCCGAGGCGAGAGGCGACCTAAGGCGAGGGCCTCTTCGCTTTAGCATAGTGCGAGCAATGTTTAAAAGGTGAGAATGAGACGAAATTTTTAAGCAAAAAGTGACATAAGGCAAAGCTGAGGCGCTCGCCTTATATACACAAGTGGTTTTTAAGCTTCTAAATGTTATACAATATGTTTCTAAGGCTGTATGTATAGGTAGTTTATATATTAAGTCATATTTAATGCTTAAATATAGTTAAATTATGGGTTGGGATGCTAAAAACTCATGATATATACATATATAAAAATTATATAAGTGTGTTCGCCTCGTGTACAAAAAAGCTCTCGCTTTTACGCCCGGTGCTTCACGCTTCTGTTTTAAACCTCGTCGCTTTTCTTTGCCTCTCGCTTTATAAAACCAAGGTTGTGATTATGGAAGTATCATTCATGCATTATAACGACACGCTTAACTTAGGGACATTTATGGTAATCTCACTCCCACACACGATTATGAAACTGTGACATATACTTGGTCTCAATATCGTCTGGTACACATTACACATTACTCATATGGCCATATGATATACTATTGTCGTTTATGGTTAAAAATTACATGTTAGCATGCCCATTACCCAAAACCCTATCTTAAACTCACCTAAAAACTGACTTGAAATATAACTCCCGCCTATTTTTTAACTCTAATTTTCATTATTTTTAAAAATTTTAGCAACTTTAACATACCATTCATTGTTGTAAAAATATATAATCATCAACCTATACTATTAAAGCAATAGACTTTTTAGACAAATGACATCTACTTATTGGTTCATCACTATAGTTTTCATACATACTAAGACTTCTAAAATTTTCTTGCTAATTAAATAATTCAAAAGTAAATAATATTATTCAAAAGTAAACAATTCAATTCATAAATTAGTGTTAATGATTATGATATTAAATAAAATAATAACTCCTAATTTACATGTGAAAAGTTGAATACTATTTAACTCTACACATTTTGTTCATGTGCATTCAACACACAATGTTGGTGGGTTAGACACTTTTACATTAACGATTTCATAATCCTCTATGCTGTTTGAAGTTAACCGTAATTCTTCGTATCCAGTACACTAAGGTATGCTATTTATGTTTTCCGAGTAATGCTTATAATTCCGATGTTTTTACAATTACATTATGAACATCCAATAGAAAAGCCACAATTATGACTAAACTTAATACTCTTTTTTGTCCTATTTTTCTAATTGTTACGTTTTGTGTATTAAAATCCTTCATTAATTCAACAAAATTAGACAGCGCGCTATATACGTTTATTTTCTGTCAACATTTATAGTGTTCCTCATTTTCATATGATAATCTTGTTCTATTATAATACAGATGTCTTCAATATTAAAGAAGCATAATTTTATTCAACCAACCTCTTCCAATAAGAGGAGTAATTTAAACGGTTAGTCATTTAAATATTCTTTATTTACCCTTCAAATGTTATATAATAATGTTTGTTTTTATAAAAGTGTAGTGTCAACGCCAAGAGAACCATTGAGTAGCATTTCGAATAGTAATAATTTATTTATAACGCTTTAATACAGTAACGTATATTTATTTATTTTTTGTTATGTTATTAGCTTCAAGTTAAAGCTTACATCAAAGGATACAATATACTATAACTAGTATTTCTACCCCGCACGTTGCTGCTAAGCGGGTTAAATGCATTACATGTTTGAAAGCTATCATGTTTTGTGACGGGCACGAGGCGAGAAGTCGGTTGATATTGGTTTGATTGCTATGGTAAAATTTTTGTGGCAAAAGTTTCATTACCAAAGTTGATGGGACAAAAAATAAATATATGAAACTAAGTTGAGGGGTCAAACAATGTAAGTGTAAAAACCTTTACGCCAATAGTCTAATAAACCTTAAAGTTTGTAATAAAAATTGAGAGGCTAAAAAGGTAAACTATTGTGATAAAATTATAAGAACAAAAATTTCAGTGTTTACCTTTTAAATGCATATGTAATACTCGTGCAATGGTTTGTTTTACATTATGTACGAGATTTGAACATTGATAAATAGTAAATGTGTGAGTGTATGAATTAATGGTTTTAATATATATATATATATAGGGAGAGGATCAAGAGAAAACTCATCTTTAGAGAGAAAACTGAAAAACTCCTATTTCACTCGAAAAATATAAAAAAAAAAATAAATAAAAAAACCCGCTGTAATGCACATACGTATTACTGTGCGATACCGTTGTATTACACATGTGTATTACTATGTATTTTTGAGTTTAATAATGTTTTATTGCATATATTCAATATTTGTGTATTGTATATGTGTAGTAGTGTTGTATTATATGAAAAAAAAATAATAAAATAAAAGTCGATGTGGTGCACATGTGTGTTAATGTTGTATTACACATACGTACTAATGTGTATTCCATGTGTGTATTAGTCTTATATTGCATATATACAATGGTGTGTATCAAATATGTGCAATAGTGTTGTATTCTATGCAATACAAACACTTTTTCATATATGCAATGCACACTATTACACATGCGCACTATACCGACGAGGTTACCGACAAGTTTTTTTTTTGAACCAATAACAACGTATAAGAATAATGGAAAAAAAGAAACTTCAAAAAAAAAAAAAATTTTAAAAAGTTAAAAATAGTTTTTTAGAAGTTTTTAGGAGTTTTTAAGTTTTCTCTTTAAGAGGAGTTTTCACTAGAACCCACTCATATATATATATATATATATATATATATATATATATATATATATATATATATATATATATATATATATATATATAGGGTAAGGATCCTAAGAGAACCATTGGCAAAGTGAGAACCATTTTGGACCACTAAAAAAACATTAAAAAAAATTATAAAACAAACAAAACCGAAAATTTTAAAAAAGTAAAAAAACCAAAATTCTTATATTTCATTCCGGTTTCATTAAAAAAAAACCGAAATTTTTTTTTCTTTTTAATTCGTTTTATATCTATACACATATGTATAGTTTCATTTAATCTCTAGTTACGTAATATACACATATGTACATTATTATTTACCTTAAATTATACATATGTGTATAGGAAAAACATGTGTGTACATATTATACATATATATATAATAAAAAAAAACCGATTTTTTTTTTCTTTTTAATTCGTATTATACTTATACACATATGTATACTTTCATTTAATCTCTAGTTATGTAATGTACACATATATACATTATCATTTACCTTAAATTATACATATGTGTATAGAAAAAAAATATGTGTGTACATATATGTACATATTATACATATATGTATATGTATAATTTAGCTAAACCGATAATTTTTTTTTACGTTTTTTAAGAAACCGGGATGATAAATAAGAACTTTGGTTTTTTTACTTTTTTTTTTTTTTTTTTTTTATTTTTGTGTTTTTTTTTTGTTTTATGATTTTTTTTATTTTTGGGTTTTTTTGTGGTCCAAAATGGTTCTCATAGTTCTCAATTCCCAAAAAGTTCTCACATGATCCTGATCCTATATATATATATATATGTATATATATATAACGTTTTAATTGTGAGGATCAAGTAGAGTAATTATGTAATTACATCATAAAGTAATTACATAATTACTCTACTTGTATATATAATTACTCTACTTGCTTTTCACAATTATCATGATAATTTAATTTATACGTTAACTTTCCCATATATATATATATAATGTATACTTAAATAACAGTTGATTTTTTTATGTACCATCAATTATACAAAATGTATCATATATAAGTAGTCAAAAATAAGTAAGCTAATATAATGGAATGCGTTGTAACCATCCGTTTCAATGTTTATTGACAACATATTTTAAATATATTTTAACACTTAATGCCGAAATTCAAGTTAGGTTGTTTTTATTAGTTTGTAATAAATAAAAGTGTAATATAAGATGCAATAATGCCACTGACCTAAATCCAATTAAATTATTATGTTTATTTTAAGTGAAGTGATGAATGCTAACTATTAAAATTCTGAAGTATATTATTTAGATATTCCTATTGGAGTTATGAATTTTTAAAAATATATTATTTTCTACAGATATTAACACCGCATTAGTTTACTTTCCTCAGTCAACTGACAACATTTTTTGGGTCCAACATAAATACTTAGCCAATTCGTCTAAATCCAATTGCGTTATAATTTTTATATAACATGTACGTATTTTTTTGGCATGATGCTTTGTAAGGACGAGTCAGTTATCTTTTGACAATATAATTTCTTATGTTAAGTTCTATATTATGTGTTTGCAGTATTTATTACAATATTTATTTGTGAAATATATGTTGTTTATAGGTTTTTTCATATTTCTGTGATTTTACATTACATTTATTTGTGTATTTAAGTTACTACGTAATAAATATCATGTTACCGTCCCCAAAAACATACTACAAATTATCTTGTCATTTGAAATTATATGTGTTTGTTAGACGATTTCTATATTTCCACCTGTGTTGTACATGAGTCAATAGCCTAATATAATATATTGATATATTTGGGTAGAGGGTTTCAGGTAATTAGACGGTACAATTCAATACCATACACATCCAGTACCAACAAAAATGACACTAATTCAATCCCATGCTCGCTTTTTACTCGTCCCATATTTTTGCATTTTCCCGTCGGTTTATTTTGAAATCTCTAATCTAACCCAGTAATGGTGAAAATACGTTGCATCAAACTTTACTGTATATTGTTGCAAAAAACGCATGTAGGTAGACTGGTGAAAATACCATCCCTCCAAAATTTATCAACATATTTCGTACACTAAAGTTTTCCTATCCGTTCTAGCACAACTTTTTTTTTCTTTAGAACAACTTTTTTGTATAAGGCTACCGTACTCTTCAAATTTGAAATTTGGAGAGTAGATGCCCCACTTTGGCCGGACTATGTTGTCTTAACAGGGCCCACGCTAACTTCAGAGTTTGGCTTGGACGTTCCCCTTAGGAAACCATATCACCGACTGTCACTTGACAGTCATTGTACCACCTTAAAAACAGAACTCGCAGGCGTTCTAGAATAACTTTTATTTGATAACTTTGTATATTAAAAACAAATTTAAAAATATAATTTCTCTACATAGCAAGATTATTCTAAACATTTGAACACATTTATGCAATTTGACTAGTTTTATATGTTAAGCGATTTACATGATATTACACCTTCTGGATAATAAACTATAGCGTTTATAATTTGTTTCAAAGCAATATAAAACGGAAGGAAAGAAATGAGCAAATAAATAAATAATGTTTTTGGAGATTGTTTTCCCACGTGTATATCCATCCCATGCTGCATCCAGCTTTTCTTTTGTATTCAGAAAGCAATAAATTGGTTTGGCACACAATTAGCTTTCTGCTTGGCCCGATACTCTCCTCCACATTATTCCTCGACCTTTATCCACGGACCACGTGACATTGTCTTTTTATTTAAGCAACCGATCGATATTGCGTCTTCATAATTTCTTAATTACAATTTATAATTTAACATGCTACCCTTTAATGGTAATATTAGTATGATAATGTTGTGAAAACTCATCGTTCAGTCAAATTACAAGTGACTCCAACATGTCACGACTTGGCCGGTCAATCTGGTCTCAAAATAGGTTTATTTGACGAGGAAAAGGAAGGTAGTAAAACCATCACCAATACAAAATATGTAAATGCATGGTACATCATTTATTATATCATTTCTCTTTACTTTCACACATTCTCTTTCATCACTTTTTCTCTCATTCTCACTCACAACATCTCAAATGCATGCACTTAGCTAAGAATTTTTTAACACGCTCTCTTTTGTCTCTCTCCTCAAACTCACCATCCATGTCACAAATACAAGCTAAATGCATTGCATTGGGTTTGGTCTAAACATCATATGTTTTTTATTGGTTGGTTCTGGTTTTAATGATAACAGAGTGTTTACTTAAAGTTGGCAGTTCGACCGTATCTGTATCTGGTCAATTAGGTGATAACATAACTTGTTGCACTCACAATTTGAGTTTGACCAACCAGCGAGCATGTCCAATCAGAACTTCAAACCATAGCTATTTTGTTTGTGACCTGAATTACTTAATTAATACAAATAACTTATTATAGAGGTAGGGTAGGCAAGCCTAAGAAAGCTATCCCGCTGTCATCGGTAACATCGGCGGGTCATCAACAGATACCGGCAAGAGAAATCTGCGGATCACACAAAAAGCCCCGCATAAAGAAGAAACAATATAAGTGTTCTTACGTGGATAGGGAAAGTAGCTGTAACAATATAAGTTCTAGAAGATAGCTATAACATTCTATGACAAGAACATTAGTCAATGAAAGATGGACAACTAGACACCTGGTAGCAACCATGCTCATGGCCAGGATGTTACATCCCATATGTCCAGCCATGTAGAAAAGAATATTCTAGACAGTGACAACTCCATCAATCACCTTCCCCAATCCCCGGCTATAATACCTTCATCACCATTATAAGGTATTCATTCGCCCTTCACATATTACATCGTATACTTTGTACTTTCTCTCCTTACAAAGTATAGTACTTATTCTCACGCCGGAGGGTGGTTATGAGAAGCCCCCCCTCTTGTCCTTCCCGTGACGAGACTCACGGTGTCTGTTTTGCAGGAATTAGTTAAAGATCTAATTACATTTGACTTGTTTGGTTCGGTTAGTAGTTCGTACTTTGTGGAAACATAGATTTGGTCCCCACCGGATTAGATCCGTGCTTCTTCATTGGCGTCATCCATGATTTGTAGTTACAACAGTTGGTTTTCGTGATTTTCGTTAAGATGAGTCAAAATCAGCAAATTCCGGTGGATACTCCGATGAGAGTAAGGCGAATTGATACTTCTGGAGGTCCTATTCGAGAGGATACTGGACGAGTAACAGCAGAGTCTCGTCGTAATGCCCGTGCTCCAGATCTAGAAGACATATCTGGGGACTTTCCTAGACTTGGGGGTGATGAAACGTTGGTTCATCTGCTTCAACCTAGGTCTGGGAGGCCAACGCTGACTCCAGAAGAGTGGTTACGTCAAGAACAACAACAACTGAAAGAGACGTATTACCAAATGGTGAGTAATGAAAGAATCCAGGCAAGACGCCAACTTATGAAAAATTGCCAACTTCTTCTCCTCCCCCATCAGCTGTATGTCGAAGGCAGCCAGGTCCAGACATGGAGGCTTTGGAACGGTCAAGTGATTATCGAAGGGACAAAAGTCGTGACAGAGGTCGTCCAGTAGAGGGGGACATATCCCTGCAAAACCGCGTATGGACATAGTCACGCTTCCCGAAGGTACCACGACACCACGTATCGCAATGAAGAATACGCAAGTGAGGATAACCGTGTTCACGGAAGGGAGGAAACTAGCCGAGCGCGTATGATGATTAAGCACACTGAATAATGCAGTGATGCAGAAGAAGACTTTACAAAGCCTTACCAACCGACGGTGTTCGCGAAAAAATCTAAGTTTATTCTACAGCTATCTTCCCAACAAAAATCAAGATCCCAAGAAACTTAGGGAAGTACAACGGCATATATGATCCAAGTGATCATTTGCTCAACTTTACGACAGTGGGGGGAGTCAACGGATAAAATCTCCCGTATTGGTGTCATATGTTTGCTTAGACTTTGAATGATGTGGCCAGGAAATGGTTTGAAAAATTGCTCGATGGTCAAATCAAGAGCTGGGGCTGATCTGGTAGCTAAGTTCTCGTAGCATTTCAGTCAGTAGAGAAAACACATGCGGGGACCCGTCTGAAATATTGAATGTTGTACATCGAGACAATGAGTCTATAGAAAACTTCTATAGAAGATTCAACGATGAAAGTTTAAACATCGGCGGGATTAGCGAAGATATGTTGCGGGGAGCATTCAAAAAGAATGTTCGAAGTAATGACTTAATTCGATGTCTGACGGGATAAGATGGAATGCCAAAAACATGGGATGCCATCATGTCTACAGCAAAGGTGTTTGCGGCCACGGGAAAAATTTTGGGAAAGGAAACCCCTAAGCAACTTGCAAAATCAGAGTTTAAAAAATGCCCATCCCAAGAAAGAGGAAACGAGGTTCCATTTGGTCACGATTTCAACCACCTGCTGAATCCTCTAAGCAGCTAGACGCAAGAACTTTGATCGAGCATAAAAGCAAAGATCGCGAGCATGGAAACCACAGCCTTTGACTCGTAGGGCTCACCTAAACCCAGGTAAGCACTGCATGTTTCATGATAATATTGGCCACAACACAGACGATTGTGTGAATCTGCAGAATGAGATTGAAGCCGCGATAAAATCAGGCAAGCTAGAACATTTACTGAAAAATGTCCGTCAGGGAGCTCGCAAGCAACCCAACTGAAATAGCCGGTAGGGATCTAGATCTTATGATGACATCGATTCATTCGTTGTTTATGTATATGAATTAAGCTGGATTACGTTAACTGTGTGTAGTGTGTGTGTTGAGAGTGAATTCGGGTAGAGTAACGAGGCTTGAGAAGGAAATAATCAGAATTGTTACATTAATGAATATCTTACAGGATATTTATAGGGGATGACTACATTCGTTAAGTTAACACTTAACGAATGTGTCATTTGTTACTTTAAACCATATGAATGTGCTACTCATTCGTTATACATTTAACCATAACGAATCACCCTCATTCGTTAATCAAGGTTAACGAATGAGCTTACATTTAATACGAATGTGTTACATTCATTACGAGGTAACGAATGTAACTCACAATAGAGCGAATGTGCTTATATTTACATTAAAGCCCCTACATTATAAGATAATTACATTAATAACCTAATAAAGACCGAGACGTACAAAACATGTATTAACAAACTCCCCCCTCGTTTCGAGCTCTTTATCTTCTTCAATGCTGGAACATCTTCGTCTTCCAGTCCACACAACTATGAATCTTGTATGCATAACAGACACGAACCACCTTCTGAAATTGCATAGCAAGTTCGTAGTCGCTTACGTTAGCGAATCTGATCTGACTAGTAAATAAAGCATTGTTGTCAGACTCAGATAAGTTAACCAGCCATATAGGATTAATCACACGTATAGTCTTCGTGTTTGACCTGGAACAAAATACAATTACCGCTTCACCTCGTTTTATTATCATAATACCAGTAGTTGAACGACGTGAAACAAACTCTGAGGGAATGTCTTCATTGGAGCCCTCTTCATTGTCTTTGGTGGCTTCACCTGTAGGATCATCTTCCTCCAGCCAGTGCGCGGATCAATCTCATCTATATACTTATGAGTCGGCACCCTGCGGCTTGAAGAATTTGAAACCATAACGGGTTTCATGCAATA
>NW_027503697.1:0-26877 GCF_021521415.1 Bidens hawaiensis
GAATGAAGTTGTCACCAACAACTGTTTCAGTTGCCTTTTTCTTGTTATTCTCACATAACCTTTTCAACAGAGTTTTGCTTGGTGGCCTGACTGCATTGTAGCTTACTTTTGATCTTTTGCATATGTCAATAATGGACACATGTTCTCTTCTCATTCTTTCATTGTTCTTTATCATCTTCGGAGTCAATTTGGGTAGAACAGGTAGTTTGTCTATTAAATCAAGTTTCTGCAGTCTTCTACCTCTTTCAGTAGCTTGAATTTCTTTAGAAGAGATTTGATCACTTGAGTCACTCGGATCATCTTAGTTCAAATCATCTTCATTGAAATCATCCTCTGACACCTGCACTCCAATTGACTTATCATCCCTTACTTCTTCCTTTATAACAAACTCTCCATATTCATTAACTTCAACCATATTGTAGTTGTCAATGAATTCCTCCTTGTCTTGAAAAACTTCTCTAAATTGATTTAGATATGTCTCTCTTTGCTCTTTGTCAACCTAAAGAGAATAATTTTTGTTGATTGGTGGAGGAACAACTTTATACTTATCTTCATCTATTATCTTGTTCATAATACCATAAATGTTTCATGTTGACACTAAGTTCTTCAAAAATTCATTCTCAACTTGTAACTTGGTACTCTTCACTTTTTCTTCAACTTTCATCTTCTTTAACCCGTCAATTTCAGTCACATATCTTGATTGATATCTATAGCTACTCACACAATCATCTTCCAGGCTTCTAATATTCTCTTCATAAATTATATCACTTGCTTGGTACCCATTAATTATTCTTTGTTTTCTAAAGCATTCACTCTCTAACTGGCCTACTTTTACACTTAAAGCATTAATTGTTTCAATAAATTAGTTGTAGAGGTTGAGGGTACCTGTGAAGAAGAAGATGCAGCCTCACTTTCAACTTTAGCCATTAGTGAAACATTGGCTTTGGTGATGTCATCTGCATGGTTACTCCAATCAAAATCTCCCTCTTGTTGTGCAGCAAGTGCAACATTCCCTTGGTTTCTGGGTTGATTTTGATTGTTTCTGTTGGGGTTGTTTGGAACATTTGGAGGGTTTTGGTTGTTTCGTTGATAATTATGGTTCTAGGGCACCACTTGCAGATTGTTCATTGGGGCAGCTGGTAGTTGTTATAGAAGTTGTTGTTTCGTTGCTGGTTATGCGGAAATTGGAACTGATTTCTTGGTTGTAGTTCTGGTATTGGTTCACTTGGAAGTTTCTTGGCTGGTTGCATTCTCAAGAAAAGTGTCCTGGATGCTGGCAATTATAGCAGATTGCCTTAGACTTATCAAACCCTATTCTTTCATTTGGACCAGAAACTAGAGACCTTCCAGTCCTATTAAACAGCCTTTTGCTTCTGAGAGCCAACATGGCAGCCTGCCACTTCAGGTCAATGTCTTTAAGGTCATCAACATCAATCTGCTCCAAATCATCTTGAATAAAACTTGTGTGGATCATGTTTTAGCTACAAATGCATTACAGGACTCAGTAGACATAGAGAACAATGCTTGAGTTTCACTCCCTTGACCACTGTTTCCACCACCATAAGGTGAATGTCCACTTGCCATAGAGGCAGATTCATTGCCATCTATAAGTTGGACATTAAACCTTGATTGGTTTCCTTGTTGACTTGTACTCCCACCAACAAATTCTTTTGATGTATCAAAACCATGTTCATTAGGTTCCTCTATGGTAGGGATCTGTTGTTGGATTTTGGTGGACAAGTTTCCCATAGATGCAATAAGTGCATTGGACACCTGGAAACATGGCTTCTTTTCCTTAATCATTTCATTCTCAATCATCTCTATCTCAGCTACTTGAAGAAAGCAAATCATATCATCCAGCTTGAGTTGTTCAAAGTTTGGCTTCTGAAAACGAAATTAGTAGTTGTATACCATTCTTTGGGCAATGATGATAAAAGTTTGGTGTTCAAGTCAGACGCTATCATCACATAATCATTGGTTCTGAGATCATTCACAATGGCTAGAAACCTTTCAAGTATTGATTTCAATCTCTCCCGATCTTATATTTGAACCTCTCAAGTTGTTGCTTGAGTCTTTGCTTCTTGATGTTCTTCAGCTCTGTATTGCCCTCAAACATCTCAAGTATTGCATCATACATAGCCTTTGCTGTTGTATGATGTGCAACCTTGGTCAAAAAATCCCAAGACAGACCCAGCTTGATCATTGCAAGGGCTCTGTCATCAATTTTCCTCACCCTGTCACCCACGGATTGGTTAGGATTTGCACCTTCTGGTACACACGGTCCATTTTTAATGGAGTTCCAATACCAATGTCATTATAGCATACTGCAGCCTTAAACAAGACTTTATTTGATGAAATTTTCCTGCCCATATAGTCTAGGAATCTTGTTGATGGAAACTTCTTGCTCTTCAAAACCAGATATATTTTTGGTATTTTTGTAAAATGATATTAAAGAAAAACAGCGAAAAGTTTAAACAGATTGAAAAATCAAATTTGAAAAATCAATCAGATCTGAGAGAAAACTCTTCAGATCTGATGTATCTGATTCGATTGGAGCAAGATCTAATAATAAAAATTCAAATTTTAAGTAAAAACAAGTAAAGAAGCAACTCAATATTATAGATCTGGAAGAATGAACGAAGAACAGAGTTGCTGACGTCAGTATTCAATGGAACAGTACTCAGCCGACGTCATTCTTCATCTTCAAATAATCAACAAAAAGCAACAAATCATCACCCAAACAGCAACAAACAAGCTCTGATACCACTTGTTGGTCCCGAATTGATCGCTCAAACTCACAATAATTGTCACAACCCACACAGTAAAGGTGTCAACAAGAAGGTTGATGACGTTGCTATTTATGGTAAGATTAGTTATTTGTTAACGGCGGAATCACTAAGAAATACTATCTGTTGATAAAGGATATTAATGTAACAAACACAAACAATCACTCAAAAGATTTCCACTTATAGAAGGTTTTCATACAAATGTATATCGATTAGGGTTTCTTGTTAGGAATGTTTATCCGTACAATTCTAGGACAGTCGTCACACTCAAATCAAGAATATTCGGTAGGTCTTAAAAGTGTAAAGTGACCAAATCCATGGTAGGCGTGCCCTAAATTATTCTATTTATAGGTCTGCCACCACCTGACAGCTGTCATTCCTTCTAGAAACCCTAATGATAGGTACATAATCAGGTTACATATTCAAAAATATACTAAGTGTAAAAACAGGTCTTCCGGGTAGGCTTTGTGCCTTTTGTCTTCTTCGAGTAGACTTGGTAACCTTGAAGTGTGCTGGTAAACATTTCTCCGGATAGACTTTATTTTCCTTAGAAAATACTCATCTAGCAGACTTCAATCTTCTTGACCATAGCAGACTTTGCCCGATATGATCTAACGAGCAAACTTGTTCTTCAGAGATCCTTTCAACCCTTTGTTAATGAATAACTTATTTGCAAATACAAGTGTGCTGGTAACACTGTAGCTTGCTCGGAGTTGAACCTTGCCCGCGAAGTCCTTAAGATGATTCTTTATCAACTTTCATCAAGCATGCTAGGACCACTGTTTTATTAAAGAATACCTTGCTAGATCTTCAAAATACTTGGCTTCAAAAGCTAGGTTAACCAAGAGCTTACTTGGAAGCAAACCTTGCTCAGCAATGAAGAACAACCTTGCTAGACATAGTGAACCCTGCTCAGATTGACACAAAAGAAGACTTCGCGAAGATAACCCTGCCCGAAAGGCAATATACCTTGCTAGGACAAGTAAAACCTTGCTAGGAGCTCCTAGTGTGCTCGGTTTCCATACTTGACCATATCAGAGGAGGGTTGAGAAGATTCCAATCTCTCTCAAGTCATATCATGTCAAATCTTTGACTCAAAAAAGCTACATACCCTCCTTGAATATTCTTGACATTTGATAATAGGTTAATGTTCTCAGTAATATGACAAGAGCATCCACTATCCATGATCCAATTTTCATCAGATATAGTCTTGGATGAACTCTGCACACAGTTGAAACATGATTAGTTCAAAAAGGCAGCCCAAGCCTCAGTCTTGGCACCTCTTTAGTTTCACTTGAAGTTTTAATGTTTAGTGAATCCAAATGTGGTTTAGCTTCTTGTGAATAAGTCACAGGTCTTTTCGACTTTCATCTCAATTATGCAGATTGAACTACATTTGTCTTCACATTTTTGTAAATTGGTTCCGTAGGAACAAATTTGGGTTTGAAATTACTCGAATTTTCATTAACATGAATCACTTTAAGAGGATTCACATTTGAAAACATAATGAGTCTCATCATCACACGACATGGGTCTTTTCAAATTCTCCTTAATCACATGAACGGGTTTGGTTTGTTCCTTGATAAATGGATGAAGATTATGTGACTTTTTCAGACCATAATTTCTAACATCATGACCTTGTTCACATCAAAGAAAACATGTTCTCATGTCAACACGCTCACGTTGTGGTTTGGTAGAAACTTGTGCAATAGAAAATTGATGAAAAACACCAGGAATGGGACCTTTGTCCAAATCATCAAATGCAACAGACTTTTTTTTCATGTAAAAATCAAGATTTGAACAATTTGAAAAACTCTGTAGAGTGTCAGTTCCATTTGACTTAACAAATAGAACTTTCTTAGCAGATTTTAATAATTGTTTGGCTTTTATCAAGGGATTTGTTGTATTTGATGTTTTGGAATTAACAAACTCATCTTGGAAGTTTCATTGTGAAAGACGCTTTCAATCAATTCAGGCTTGATAAGAAATGGAATGTCTTTTTCAGTGAACACTTTGCTGATGTCTTTCAATTTTAACACTGGGCCAGTGGTTGGCTTAGAAGGAACAGGATTGACGAAACGCATCAAATCCTCATAATAAATATTTGGTTTTTCTGATTTCTTAGCCTTAACTTTAACAGATTTCTCCATTTTCACCATTGATGCACTTGAACCATACACAGCCTCCTCAAATTCATGAGGTTCACATACAATGTAATTTGAACTTGGAATGTTCTGGTTTTTGTGCACAACTTTAGGTTCAAATACATCCTCAATAATTACTTTATCAACATTTTCAACAAACACCTGGTTACTTTGAATATGAGGGTTTTGAATTGAAGTTTGAACATCAAAATTGTCATTCTTAAGCAATTTAGGTTTTTATTCAACAATAGCTGGTTCATTAACAATTTCCTCCTTTCCCGTAAACGGATTTGGAGTATAATCATTATAAAACGGTGGTGGTACTTCAACAAAGCCTACACCTTTCTTTGAATCTTTTTGTTTTCCTGGCACCTCGATTATTTCATTAACAAAAACGAAGAATTTCGAAACTTACCCAACATGCTTTTCAAATCAAGAACCTCATTGTCAAGTTCAGTTATCTTAGTTCTATGTTTAAGAATCTCGTGAAATTGTTGATCATTGATTGTCATTTTTACTGGTAATTCAGCTTTCAAATCATGGTTACTTATAGATAGAGCTTCTATTTTCTCACTAGACCTCATTTGGGATTTAAGTGATTGTCTATATGTATCCTTGATTGAAGAAATTTCTTTTACCAGTAAGTCATTATGATCTTTCAGTGAATCAAACCTAGGTTTAACAGTTTCACATACAGAACAAGGTACTTTTTCATATAATTTAACAGAAGAAGAACTAACCTCGTCAATATTTTACATGCATGCAAAAGAAGTTGGTTACATCTGACATGAATCATCAGAATCTGATTCTGTCTCATTGTCAGAAGACAGTTCATTCCCATTAGCATCTTGAAATCTTTCAGTCATCTCAAACATTGCCAGATTTTCTTGATTATCATTACACAACAATCTTTGATTCTAGCCATTTCCTTCAACAGAGATAAGAGCTTGGGATCCTAAAGCTTTAGACGTATTACCGCCAGAAGACTTTTCAGGAGACTCATTAACCTTCTTCCCATATTTTTTGTCTTGGTTTCGAGGTCCATTGTACTCCTTCTTCGGCTTATTACATTCTTTGGCAAAGTGACCAAACTCTTGACAATTGTAACATTTAACCTTTAACTTGTCAAAACCAACTCGTTTGTTCAGAGATGGTAAATCTTTACCAGTTTGTTGCATAAACTTCTTCATGTTTCGAAAAATCATAGCCATATTCCATTTGAGGTCCATTAGTTCCAGGTCATCTTGATCAATTTGGTCATAGGCTTTATCAGTCAGCTCACTTGTAGCAATCTTACTACCCACCAAGTTTTCATATGATGTCATGAATGCACAAAGAAATGAAAATTTCTGTTCAGCTTCCTTCATGTTAACATTTGGTGGTGCAGTGAAGCAATTGGTAGTAGCCGATCCTCCAGAATTATCATTATCCCCAGAAGCCATGAAGCATACATTATGATCACTATGAGCAGATGATCCCTCTTGTGCACTTTGAGTAAGGAATGCAGTAATTGGAGTTGCACTGCTACTCAAAGGCATACATCCTCCATAAAGAGTTGGATCTTGAGTTTTTTTTGAAGATTTCTGACAAAATTCAAACTTAAGGGTTTAAAATGAAATTTAAGGCTTTAAAATGAAATTTTAATAACGAATGAGTGAAGATAAGTGATAACGAATCAAGAACAATAACTTAACAAATGACCAGTGATTATTTTAACGAATGAAGTGAAGTATGAATGATGAATGAGTGACGAATGAGTTGACGAATAAGTAACGAATGACTTAAACGAAAGTGATGAATGATTAATGAATCAATGACGAATGAGAGGACAAATGATTGAAGAATGAGTAACGAATCAATGAGTACGAATGACCAATTTTTAATAACGAATTAACTATAGTGACAAATGATCAAAACGAATTGATAACGAATTGATGGTGAATGAGTTAGTTATTCTATTGTAACAAACTGCACACGTTTCACGAATTAGTTAGAAACTGATAACGAATGATGAACACAGGCGTAACAGATGAATAATAATTATTATAATGAATGACAAAGATCTTCAAATCTTCAAACCTTCAATCGTTGATTTCCAGATTTCTGGAAAATTTCCATATCCCATTTTGCACAACCACAAATTAAACTAATGGTCAAATTACTCATATCAATCTCGCGAACACACTCAACCTATTCCGTAAACCTCAAATCGATCCAACGATTACCAAAATCCAATAAACCAGAAACCAAAATCCCCTAATCCGTACACAATTCAAGTTCAATCCAAAACCATCTCAAACATACTTAATAACTCGATTCAACCCTCACAATCCTTACACAATCTAATCCGATCACAATATCACCCAAATCAACCTCCAATTATCATTTCAGAATGATAATTCAGACAATTTCAATAAACTTAAAATTAAACCAAATATTAACGAATAAACACTAAATTCTCTATCAATTCATACCAAATTACCTTAAACCACAAGCAATCTAACCCTGGTGATCTGATATCACTTGTGAAACACCAGATCCAATCAACACAGATTCATTGTATATTGATTAGATTATAGATTGAGTTATATGATATACTTTATGTTAGATAATAAACGATTAATATTAAGTGAAGTAATTTAGAGCGTTCACTTGGACAGAGTTTTGGTATAACCTTAATCAATAATTAAATTAACAAAGGCTGAACAAGCATTATATAGATGATCGGATGCCATTCGTTACACAACCCGTAACGAATGGCCTCCATTCGTTATCATTTACATACGTTAACATATGGCATAGCGAATGACTCATTTGCTCTTCCTCATTCGTCAACATTCCATGACGAATGGATTAAATACATAACGGTTGAGGTCCATTCGTTAAACATCCTTAATGAATCGACAATTACAAATAACGATTATGGTTCATTCGTTAAACATCATTAACGAGCGAACTGAACATAATAGCAAATGGGCTCATTCATCAAACATATTAACGAATGAGCCTTACAAAACGAATGGGTTCATATTTTCATAAATACCCCTTTAACATTGAAATAATAACAAATTACAAACGATATTTACAAAGACTCGAGATGACAAAACCGTGCACTAACAAGGTTATACGGTGTGTTTAGAGGTTATACGTTGGAAAGGTTATTTGCGTTTGTGACACATACGTCACCGATCATTCAGAATATTAACTTGGAAAACGAAATGGGAACATCAACCAAGCCCCCAAAGCTACTTAGGATGGAAGACTATCCTAGTTGGGCAGATAAGTTTGAAACTTATGTACAAGTTGTGAACTATGACACTTGGGAAGCTATTGAAGTTGAATACATCATTCAGAGGAATGAAAATGGCACAAGTCATAGGTTATCCCAAATACCTGAGGCTGACAAGGCTAGATTTATTCGTGAGAAAAAGATGATGAATTTGTTTCACCAATCAATCAAATCTGAGATCTTTCAATTACTGCAACACAATGGGTCATGTCACTCAATATGGGAGACTTTACTGATAAAGATAGAGGGAATCCCGATATGAGAAAGTCAAATATGGCACTATTAAAGAAAGAGTTTGACATTTTCACAATGGTCAAAGGTGAATCGATGGCTCAATTAATTGAAAGATATTGTCATCTTGTGAATGAGATGAAAAGGTTGGAAATTGATAAAGAAGAGTATGAATACATTGATGAACTGGCTGATTCTTTATCTGATGATTGGGAAACATTCATAATGATTCAACAATCAAACCTAATCAATTATGTAAGACTGACTTTGGCCCGATTCATTGAGAAATTGGAAACTCATGAGCTTGAGATTCGTAAGAAACAGAAAATGAAGAACTTATCAGTAACTCAAGACATTGGTTTATATTTTAATTCATCACAATCAGTGTGAAGATCCAAACTGCTTATGTTACAAATAGTAGTTTTGGTGGAAATTCTTAATCGAGTCAACCGTCCATCATACCTCACTTTACAAGCTCCTACGTTGGAAATAATTCGACAACTTCTTATGTTCCTGATCAATCACCAAAGCCCACTGGTCCACCATCTGATGTTGTTTAATGCAATATTGCGGTTAATATCAAGAACAACAATGGACTAACAGTTGAAAACATTCAAGAACACATGGCTTTCTTAGGATTTGTCCTGGAGTCGCATGAGTGTTTAATCGCTGGGCGTATTGGTAATTATAACATGACAAAAGAAGATTATGATCAAATTGACCCCGAGGAGATGGAAATTCTTGACGTTCGATGGTGTATTGCAAGTGTGGTGAGGAGAGCTCAAAGATTTAGAGAGATCACCGGTAAGAATTGTCTTGATGGGACAACTGCTAAACTCATATTTGATAAGTTAAAGGTCTGATGTTTTCGTTGCAAAGAAAAGGGTCATTTCAAAAGAGAGTGTACTAATCCGGAAGTTGGAGATTCTAGTCCTAATTCGTTTGGTCGAGACTACAACCAACAAGCAATATATTATAAAAGTTCACCTACACAAGCTGAGACATCAAAGAAACCTGAAGCTTCGTCCTCAAAGGCATGCCATGCTCATCTGGATGAAGGTTGTAACTAGAATTCTGTTGTTAAAAAAACTAATGTGGCAGAAGTATTTGGTGAAAGTTTACAAGTTAAAGAACAAGAAAACAATAATGATGCAGAAAATGATGATGTTGCTGAAATAATGAGTGATGATGAAGAAGGGATCTCTATTGCTACTGAGGATTCTCCTAAAATTTTTGAATCGATTCCTAATGTATTCTTTAAGTTGTTTTTTCCACCTGATGTGTTTGAGAGTTTTGCAGGTTGGTTCAATGGCGAAGAAGTTCCGCATGGAAAGATTGACTTTGGAATTAATGATGAGCAAGAGGAGACTAGAGAAACTGATGGAGTTCAAGATACATCAAAGAGTGAAGTTAGAGGAGATTCTGATCAAGAAATAACTCATGATGTGGGAAAGGCACTTATCCTTCTTGCAAACATGGTTGGTCAGGTAAATTTTTTTCCTGAAGAAATTAAACACATTTGTGAATCCAATGAAGAAAAGGAATTTGTTATTAATTCATTGGTAACAGATATTGATTCACTAAAAGATTGTTGTAATAAAATGTTTCTGTATTATCAAAATGTAAAAGCGGCTTATGACAAGCTTCAATCGTGTGAGAAAAACTTGTGGATGAAAATCTTACAGCATGAAAACAATATTTCTATGCTCACTCACATGGTTGAAGATAAACAAATTTCCATCAATAGAAATGTTGATGAGAGAGCGAAACTCAAAAGATAATTGCAATTGATTAAAATTAAGATTCAAAGAATTGAAACAAAACTGAAAAGTTATTCCGCTTCTCAATATGTTTTGGATCACATTGTTTCGAAAGAAATTCCAAAATATCATGTTGTTCCGCCACCAAATTGGAGTTCTTATGTTCCAAAAGAACCTGAAGGATTCCTTAAGGAGTTGAACAAGGTGTCTGATACACCACAACATGATAATTCATGTGATAAGCAAGTTGTTCAATCTGTTCATATTTCAGAATGTGAAACTGAGATAGGCAAACAAGTTGTTGAATTTGTTTTGTCTGAATCAGAAGGTACATCTAAAGAAAATGTTAAAATTGGTAATCACTTTGAAAAGTCTAAACACCAATCACATGGTAAAACTGGTAATCAGAATACTAGATTTCTAAAACCAACTTTTACTATAAAAGAAAAGGTATTGGTTTCAAGGAGGATAACCAAAGGTTTACAAAACTACAAAATGGTTTTCAAAATATTGTTTTCGTTAAAGGTGAGACCTCTGAGGAATAAAAAGAGGCTATCTTTACAAGGAAATCAAATGATGAGTTTTATAAACTCAAAACTGAAAGAGAGAGAGAGAGAGAGACAAGAGAACCATGTTCATTTTGTTAACAATTTTGTTGATAGAAGGATGTGTTTCTTTTGTAATGAAGGACATTTGTTTTATTCATGTCATAAAGATTTTCTCAAGAAGGGAAACATGTGGTGAACAAAAAACCATTTGTTAAAGTTCTTTTGGTTAAAACTACACCTCCACCAATCAAGATTTTTAAAAGGGGTGTAGATAAGGAATATGTCAAAAAGTTTTTTGAAGAGGGTGAATCTTCGAATGTTAAGAAAAATGATGGTTTTTATAAGAAGAAAAGTTCTGTTGGATAGAACTTGGTGGAAAAGGTTAAAATTAATGAAAATGTTAAACCACTGAATGAACAAGTTGTTAATCCTACTAATATCCAAGCCGTTGAGTCTTTAAATGAAACTATTAATCAAGTTGATGAACAAGTTGTTGTTTCATCGAGTTCATGTTCTTCTAATGATTCATTTTCTGATTATGAATATGATGATTTTGAGGAGGTTTTAAATGAAAAAATGAAACAACCAAGACCAAGAAGGCTTGGGTTTCCTTGTTTCACTAATTGCTTTTTTTCGTATGGGCTTTCAAGATCCAATGACTCACGTTGGATAATGGATAGTGGAGCCTCTCAACACATGACTGGAACTTTCCATTTACTAAAACAATGTTCAATCTATTCGAGGAGGGTATGTGGATTTTGCAGGAAATTAAGTAGGACAAATTGTTGGAGAAGGTACTTTATCGAATGGGAAAGTGATGTTCGAAAATGTAAATTACTTCACGGAGCTTGAGAATAATTTGCTGAGCATATCTCAAATTGGTGACAATGGCTTTTCTGCGCATGATACAAATCAAGATTGCTTGATTCTTAAGCATGGGTATAAGATTCCAGAGGAGTGGATTTTAATGACAGCACCAAGGGAAAATGATCTGTATGTGCTTAACATGAATGTTGCTTCAGCGACTCAAGGTACTGCTCAGTGTTTTGTCACCAAAGCATCTGAAAAGGAGTCTATTTTATGGCATCATCGCATGGGTCACATCAATGTTCAGAAGATGAACTACCTTGTTCATAATCAATTAGTTGAAGGAGTAAATGTTAAGGGTTTTCATTTGAGTTCTGAGTGTTTGAGTTGCAAGAAGGATAAACAAAAGAAGAAGTCGCACCCGATAAAATCTCTCAATTCAATCAACTTACCTTTTGAGAGGTACATATGGATTTATTTGGTCCTGTGAATGTTAAAATGATCACCGGGTAACTTTATTGTTTGGTGGTCACTGATGATTACTCACTCTTTTCATGGGTAATGTTTCTTGAATCAAAAGATGAGACATTTGACAACTTGATGATTTTGTTCAAAAAGCTTGATACGTTATATAGCTTGCCAATCCAAAGGATTCAAAGCGACAATGGTACCAAGTTCAGAAACAATCGTATGCTTCAATACTGTCATGAGCAGGGTATTCTTCATGAGTTTAGTGCTCCATATACACCACAACAAAATGGAGTTGTTGAACGAAAGAATCGTACTCTGATTGAAACAGCTAGGACGATGTTGGCATATTCGAAGTTACGTGTTAGTTTCTGGTCTGAAGCTGTTGCCACAGATTGTTACACTCTTCACCGGGTTCTGACAGTAAAGAGGTATGGCAAAACCTGTTTTGAGCTACTTAATAGACGTAAGCCTAATTTGAAGTGGCTTGAGCCTTTCGGATCTGAATGTACTTCTGGATCCTGATGGAAAATTCGGTGCTAAGTCTGTGGAAGGTTTCTTTGTGGGTTACACTAGTTGTTTAAGAAGAGTATTTTTACCTAGCATCAACCGTGTATTATGCAAATACAACATGTGGACTATCAAAGATATGCTACTCCTATTCAAAAAAAAGGCGATTCATGGATGTTTGACTATGACAGCTTATGGAGTTGTTTCTCTTTTCCTGAAGAAGAAATTATTTATGAGATGGCCATACTATTATTTCAACAATATTCTTGTGAATCTCTTCATGAAGAAAATATTACACAAGAAGTTCCAATCTTTAATGAAGATATGATTCTTGATGTTGATGACCATGCTGATGATACTTAGGCTACACCTTCTTTTGACGATGATGGTGAAGATCACAATGATGTGATTGTTTCATTGATTCAACCAACACCTGATCCTGTTGTTTATGATTCTGTTCCTACAGATTCCGTGCTTTCTGATGAGTTGACAAATGATGAAAATGTCATGAATCTCCTAATGATGTGATATCACATGGAAGAGAATATTATTGGAGTTCTTAATTCTGGTGTTCGTACTCGAAGTCAGATAGACCAAAGTCTTAGTTGTTATTATTCTCAAGTTTCTCCTCTTCATAACCGGTTCTCGTTCAAATGTTTCATTTCACTAATTGAACCGAAGACATATAAACAAGCATTGACTGAAGAGAGTTGGGTCAATGCAATGCAAGAAGAATTGTTGCAATTTGAAAAGCTTGGGGTATGTAAACTTGTTGATCTACCGGATAACAAACGCAACATTTATTCCAAGTGGGTTTTCAAGTGCAAAATGGACGAAAAATGGTATAATTGTAAATAACAAGGCTCGATTAGTGGTTCTTGGTTATAATCAAAGGGAAGGAATTGATTTTAACGAAGTCTATGCTCCTGTGGCTAGACTTGAAGCAATTAGAATTTTCTTAGCCTTTGCATCTTGGAAGGGATTCAAGGTCTACCAGTTGGATTGGGTGAAGAAGTCTTTGTGTGACAACTACCGGGGTTTGTCGATCCTATTCACAAAGACAAGGTGTGCCTGCTCGACAAAGCTCTTTATGGTCTACATCAAGCCCCGAGAGCTTGGTATGACACATTATCTCAACATTTGATTGACAATAGTTTTGTTTATGGAACCGCTAATTGTACACTCTTCATGAAGGAAGTGGATGGTCATTTGCTGATAGTCCAGGTCTATGTGGACGATATCATTTATGGGTCAACGAATGATGTGATGTGCAAAGATTTTGAGGATGTTATGAAGTCGAAATTTGGAATGAGAGCAATGGGAGAGTTGAAGTTTTTCTTGGGATTGCAAGTCGAACAAGGGTCTAATGGGATTTTTATTCACCACACAAAATATGTCAATGATATCCTTAAAATATTCAATATGGCTGACTCATCGCCGAGTAGCACTCCATCCCGCTAAATCATGGAATTGGTCCTGATCCCATCGAGTAGAAGGTCGATGAAACACTTTATCGTTCTATGATTGGTTCCCTCATGTATCTTAATGCTTTGAGGCCAGACGTCATGTATCCGACGTTTCTTTATGCCCGATATCAATCCAGTCCAAGGGTCTCTCACCTAACGTTGGTGAAGAGGATACATTGGTATCTTAAGGGAAATCCAGGGGTCGGTCTTTGGTATCCTCGAGACGATGTATTTGAGCTGAGTGCATTTTCTGATTTTGACTATGGAAGCTGCAAACTGAACGCCAAATCTACCACAACCGGATGTCAATCCTTTGGTAGTAGGTTGGTGACATGGCAGTGTAAGAAGCAAACGACTGTGTTACTATCCATCTATGAAGCTGAATATGTAGCTGCTTCTAGCTGTTGTTCCCAGGTTTTGTGGATACAACAAAAAATGCGCGACTACGGTTTAAATTTTCTTACTACTGCCATTTTTGTAGATAATACTGTTGCTATTTCCATAACTAAAAACCTGGTAAGTCACTCGAAAAAAAACATATTGACACACGGTATCACTTCATCCGTGATTGTTACGAGTAGAAGTTGATCATTTTAGAAAAACTCACACCGACGAACAAAAGGCTGATCTTTTTACTAAATCTTTCGATGAAAACAGAAATTTGTATTTGTTAGGGCTTAAAGGTATAAAGACTGTGGGCGGTGGGAAAGTGAGTTATACCGACGTTATGGATTCCGACCTTTGAGTAACCATTCACCAGGACAAATTTTCTTTGTAAATATTTTCTTTAAACGGTTTTTGATTTTAGGGGGGGAATGGGTTTGGAGAAATACAAAAAACATTTATAAAATTCTTAAAAGACAAAAACATTTGAAAAAAGTATAAAATCCAAAAACATTGAAAAATGTGAAAAATGCAAAAACAATAGAAAATTGCTCCTCAAAATGAGTTTTGAAGTATAAAAGGAAGATGATATTACATTGACTGTCTTGTTTCAAATCCGGTAAATTGAAGAATAAAAGTCTATTGCTTAATGTTCGGTGTATGGGTATGCTTTTCAACAAACAAGTAAGGGAATAAGTGATATAAACATAAATTTCCATGTTGAAAGATGGGTTAGTATTTTAGAAAAAGTCTTGGTAATGAAGGTAGAAATGTAATAGCCTGTCATACTCAAACCTTATGTTTCAGTAGATCACCAAAAATAAAGTGTAAATAAAGTGTTTTAAGTGTCTAGTAACGGTCTACATTTCAATAGTGTATTGTTTGATTGCCTTAATCCTGTATTGATGGGATGCATTAGGTTTCTGGAGCCATGAGGTCTTTATGCGATTTTCATCAAGGTATTCAAAAGAATACTTTATATCCTGCTCAAGAGAGCGAACCCCTGATAAGTCATAAATTTTGTCGCTATGTACAAAAGTACAAAAATTCACTACTGACTTGATCAAAAATGTTAGGCATACATTGTTCCTCCCTTGCGCGCGTCTTAATATCAATAAGAAACGGACCCCAAGGGAATACAGTGTATGTAAGCCGACAGATGGAATCGTGCATACACATCCTTGTCAAAGGAAGCTTGGTGTATTGCTTGATAACAGGGGTATGCCTTGTGGAAAATCATTGCTATGATTGCTATGATTGCCAAATGTTTTGATCTGTTGGTTCTATGGTCTAAGTCAAGTTGAGGTGACATGGTAAAAATCAAAATAAGCTTGAATCAAGATTAGAAACTGATCATGTTCTGATATTATGTGCTTAATTGAACCTTAATTATATCACTGATGTCTCTGAATCTTTTGTTACAAAAGTTTAAGTGGACAACAATATCCATAACCGGCTTAACATCAGACATAATAAAACTAAAAACTGTGATGGAAGAACGGATTAATCAATATGATTCCTTGCTCAGCTCATAAAAATATTTTTAATTGTGTTTGTTATTAGTTCTTAGTTTGATATATTTTGTCCTGTTTACATCTTTTCATTCTTATACCAAAAATGTTTTTCATTTCTGATTTATTTTTTGATTTTGGTGAAAGGCGATTCAGGTCTGGATATCCAAGAATAGGAATCGAGTGGATGTTTTTTGACAAATTTATTCAAAATCTAGGATTTAAATGTTTAACTGAGTTGATCGAAGTCATTAACTTGGACTTGATTAAGTTCAAATATATGTGAAATTGGTTGTTTAAAAGAAAATTTGTTTCAAAATTTCAAAAGGATTCATCAAGGTCACTAATTTGGACTTGATCGGGATCGTATGTGTGAAATTTGTTAGATTTTAATTGTTCGAAAATTAAAACGTTAAAGTAATTAGCTTATATGACGTATAAGTCTATTTGACTAATACGGAGTATAAGTAAAGTATTTATACGTGTGTATAAGGTTCCTATATATATAGGATGTTATATGCCAATGATCATTATTGTTCAAGCTTATCCGCTTCTAAAATACATACACGTTGTTCTCTTTGTGTTCGTATATCTTGTCTGTTTGATTCCGTGTAATTGATTTCGGTGATTTCTTGTGGTTGATCCGCACACCACTATAGATTGTAAAGGTATAAATTTGTTTCGGGTATGATAGATCTGAAGGGTTTAGTAATATGAACAGTACCGGTTACAATTGGACCTAATTGGACTTGATGTTGATTTGTAGTCATAGAGTTTAATTCATTAATGCATATCGAAGATATTCCGAACTTGTTGAACCTAAACTTCATGATTATCGTTGTTTAAATGTCCACATGAATGTTGACTTAATGTTGAACGCATGAGGTTATAACCTTATACAGCGTATATGTCATTATGACTTATCCGGCGTATAAGTTTTATAGCCTTATACGTTGAAGATTTATATCAGGACTTACATGTGTATTGTGGTCTTATAAGAGCAAAACACATATCCGTTCATATGTTATACGGACTACGCTTACACGCTGATATATCTTATCCATTATTTCTTAAACTTACACGTTGAAGTATACTTTGACCTAATACATGTGTATATGGTTATACGTTGATCATATACGTTTGAGTTTATACATGTTTTATGGACTTATACGTTATAATACATATATATGCGTACACTTAAATATTTTAAAAAAACTTTTTTTTTAAAACTTACTAACATGTTATCTGGTTTGTTTGTTTGTATATGTGCAGATGGTAAAAGTTATGGATTTTGATGCTAATCATAACATCTGTGCTTTTCTAGGCGGGTAAGATGATAAAATGGAACCGTTTCGGGTCATATTGTCTTTCTTTGAGAGGTCGAGAATCTTTAAACCAATCACTGCTAATACTGTGATTATCAAGGAACTGGTTGCTGAATTATGGAGAAATGCAAAGCTTGAAGGAGAGTGTATAAAGTCGATTGTCAAGAAGAAGGAGATTATAATATCTGGACAAGTCTTAAGAGATGTTTTGGAATTAGGTGATGAATCTACCGATCCTACTTCGTTGGATGAAGGAATGGTGAAGGGTTGTTTGCTGAGAATGGGATACAAGAATGATTTGGATAGAGGTTTCTTGAAGACTGGGTTGTCAAGACCTTATAAGTTCTTGGTGCTTGTCATAGTACATTGTTTTGGACACCGAAATGGTGGTTATGAAGAAATCATTGACTACCAAATGTGTATGATGACGGCTTTGTGCTTGAACTTGAAATATACCTTTTCTAAAGTTATATTCGAGCATATTAAGTAATACTTTGATAACAAATAGCTAATGTATACGAGGTTTATTCAGCTTATTATTGATCATCAGTTTCCTAATATTGATAAGACTGGGGAGGGGATAAAGCTAGCTCACATTTCCGTTGTTGGGTGTGCTAAGCTAAATTCTTACAGAAACAAGGCAAAGGAATAAATTACTAAGTTCTGAGCTTTATTTGGGCATTTACTTAATCCTGATTATGTTGCTCCGTCGAATAATCAGTGGAGAAAAGATGACAGTGATACTGACAAGGAGAATGAGAATGTAAGGATGCAGAGTTATGTTCTTTAGGTGGTAAATGGTTTGTGAAGCCTAAAAATGCTGAAGCTAAAGGTTCACAAAATGTTGAAAGGGAACATAAGCGAGTTATAAAGACTGAGGATGTTACACCTCCTTTGTTGATGAGCCTGATTATGTTGTAGTTATTCAAGGAACATAAGTTGATAAAACTCCAGAGGTGATTAAAGCACCTGAAGTTGATAAAACACCTTATTTTGAAGTGAACTTAGATGATGCAATTGATCATTTGTTGAAGACACCAACAACCAAATAGTATGCACCCAAGGTTGGTGATTTTATGCGTCTGGAGACACCAAAAGTTGATCCCAAAGTATCTCAACAATCATTTTCTGATGTTTATCTGCAAATAGATGGTCTACCAACATTTACAAAAGAAATTTTGTTCTAATAATTGAAGCAGTAAGACTTAGAGGTGAAAATGCAGAATTGAAGAATGAGAATGAGGAGCTGAAAGCTCAGTTAGTCCTAGCCAATTCAAGAATTCAAACCCTGGAGCAGGAGGTTGAGAAGACCTCAGCTGCCCCAAAACAAGGGGACTATTATTGTGCCAACTGATTTTGTTGCTACTGATGATGTTGTGATGGTAGATGTTGGTGTGATGTCAAACAATGATGGTTTGACTTGTTTATTAAATGCTTATGATGATGATCAGGACAGTAGTGAAAGAAGGGTAACTGATGATGAGCATGAGGCTGATGAGTCAGAGGGAGATGAGCAAAATTATGATGTTAATAATGAAGTGTTAAATGTTGTGAATAGAGAGAGAGATGATGATGAGGTGAGAGGAGAAAATGAGACAGAAAATGGAGTTGAAAAGATAAACTTGGATGAAAATGTGGTTACCACTGATGTGGCCACTGATATGCAGACTGATGAGTTGGCTGATATTTTGACTACAACAGAAGCTCAAACTGATGTGATATATGATGAGAATGCTGCTACTGAGGAGCTAACACTCATTGAACCTGAAACTAAACAACCTGAAAGCTCAAAGAGGGTAGAGTATGATGATGAAATGGATGAGTTGGATAGAGATATTGATGATTTCCCACCAGAAACTGAGGAAGATTTGAAAAGAAGAATGGATAAGGGAAAAGCAAAAGTTAACGAGGATAATGAGGAAGAAGAGCCTGTTAAGGCAAATATTGGTAGAGAGGAGGAGGAAAAAGATGAAGCCACTGCTGCTACCAGAAGGTTAGAACAAACTATGAAAGAAACATGGGATAGGGAACACATTGCTCGAATCCTAACACAAGAGGAGCTGGCAGAGCAGGAATCACTGATTGAGCCAGCCAACATTTCCAAAGTTCTTAATGAAGAGGAGGCTAATGATCAAGTTGTGATTGAAACTTTTATCAATTTGAAAAGAGCTGTAGAAGTTGATAACTCTTTGGCTATGGTAGTAAGTATGTTTGCATAATCCTCAAGCCAACCTCAACAGGAACTTGAGAAACAAACTGAAGAAACATTTGAGGAAATGATGGCTAAAGCTTCAAAAATTCATGAGAATGTAAGCATATTTGAGAAGTTTTATTCAAGAAAAAGGAAAACTCATGATCAGGCCGAAAAGAAAAATCTGCAAAAAGAGGAAAACGGAATGAGAAAAATGAATATTATGTTGAAGAGATGGAAAGCCCCATAAGGCCTGTTCCACTTCAAACTATAAGGCCTAAAGATGTACCTTATTTGAAAGATGCTAGATGAAACGACTAGTATGAATACTTTGCTGCAAGCCCTGAAGACCAGCCAAGTCCAATAAGGCCGGTTCCAATACAGATTGTTAGGCCTGAGGATTTACTCAACCATGATGATGAGAAGATAGATGTTGTCAATGAATCCACTGAGAAAGGAGACTCTACTGATGAATCTGATGATGATGATGATGATGATGACAATGAACGGGGTAAAGCTGATGAAAATGCTAATGTTGTGTCCCCACAAGTTACAATAACTGAAGAACAAAGAGCAAACATTCAGCAGAGTTTGATCAATGCTAAAAGAAAAAACCCTTTGGTAATCAAATTGATGGGTCTTGGTATAAGTTTTGAAAGTTTAGCTTCTTTGAATGATGATGAGTTGCAAAGAAGATTGGACAAAGAAAGGGATATCATTGACAAACAAATGCAGAAAAAGAACAAGGACAGTCAAATATTTAGAGTTATCTGAGAAAACATAATTTCTCTGAGAAAGACTTGTCACATTTCAAACTTGAGGATCTTGAAAAGCTTTACAACACAACAAGAGAAGATGTGCAGAGAAAAGAAAAGGAACAACTTGCAAGAGATGCTGAACTGGCTGAAAAGCTTAATGTTGAGAAAGAAGTATGCTGGAAAGTGTGGATACTTATTGGATAAAGGAATGGCACCAGAGATGGTAAATAGCCTATCAAAGGCTGCTGTTGAGTCACACTATAACAAGTTTAAAAAGAAAGATCAGTTAAAGAGAGTTCAACCTGAGTCATCTACCAGGCAATCAAGAGAAGAGCAACAAGAACCCCCAGTAAAGAAAAGAAAGATCATGACCCTAAGGGAGAAACAAAATGCCCAAATTGAAAAAGAAAAATCAAAAAGGGCAACAGCTGATGATACACCAATCCCAGCGGAAGTGAAACCTGAACCTCTTGATGAACCCATAGTTCCATGGGAGAATGAAGAAATGATTCAGATTCTGAGAGGCATAATGGTGAATAAAAAGGGAATGGATGTGAATGCCTTTGATGCACTTGATATAGATCAACTGAAGGAACTATTTTATTTGCAAAAGGCTGAATTGGAGAAAGTCCTGTTGGAGGGTGAAAATCCCAGAAGTTTCATTGAGGGGAGATTTGTGCCTGCAGGATTAATGAATAATCCAAGGGTAGTTCAAATGATTATAAGACTTTGCAAAGATGAAGGTGAAAACATTGCAGATCTTATCACCTATCCAGCTGAGCTGATTGAATCCATGTATATGAAAGCTTTTTCTATATCAAGGCCTAGAAAACCAATGAAGTCTATCCCAACTAGGCCCTCTGCATCAAGGCAACCCCCATCAGCACACGGGGGTGAGTCAAGTAGAGCCGGATCACAAAGAATGACAAGACCACAATCACATGTGGATCTACCAATGACTCAGTTCTATGACTCAGTCTCTCAGTCTCTGAAAGTAATCATGCAAAGTAGACAATTGAAAGACATCATTTTTAAAGATGATTTTGCTGAGTACACAAGAGAACAACTGGAGAAAATGGCCAATCTCACTTTGTATGACTATCATGACAGCAGAAAATTGGCCGGTAGACAGCAAAATGACCTATCAAAGTATCTAAAATCTGAAGCTGAGAAGGGTTTTCCTCTACTGAGTCAAAGGAAGAAATGGGAGCTTACCCAGCATGAAAGAACCAGAAGAATAACCAGAATGAGGAAGATAAGGGATGCAGAACATGCTTATTTTTTAAAACTCAGAAAAGCAAATCCCTTATCTAACTTGAATACCTGTATCAGTATGAGAAGAAGGATGGTATGACCCAACTATAAGGTCCAAAAGAATGGTCGAATAGCTATGATTGAATACAAGGAAAATGAAGGCCACCTGTTACGAAACTCAGATGGACTCATCTTGGGCATCATCAAAACTGACAATGATCTGACCTTTCTGCATGAAGAAGATTTGAGGGATATTGTTGGACTGACAATTCCAGAAAACCACCCTCATTATCGAATTTTGTCAATTTTTCAGCAAAGAGCAGGAATAGTCAGAGTGGAGAGAAGACAAGCAGCCTATGATGCAAGAAGAAGATGATCTTTAGAATAGGCTTTTCTTGGTAATGTCTACGGACCAAATTCTGAATATGTAATATTTTAACTTTTGATATGTAAAAGTTTGACTTTAATTTGAATATGTATTTTGACTAAGTGTATGTAACCTTAGAGATGTTTTGGGACAGCTGAGGTGTTCCAATTTAGGGGGGAGATTGTTGAGTCAAGATTTGACCTAAGAGAAGTATAAGGAAGATTGGAATCTTCTCAACCTCCTCAGAAATCGCTAAGTATGGAATCCGAGCACACTTGGATTCCCGGGCAAGGTTTTCTTACCCTAGCAAGGTATTTTGTCCATCCGAGCACACTTGGATTCCTGGGCAAGGTTTTCTTACCCTAGGCGCCAAAAACTTGATGTGCGAAAAGCTATATATAAATATTAATAACTACTTCTCGCAACTCAACACTAAGTATAAAAAATAAAACAGATAGCCTAACTTAGCTTCACACAAACGGCAAGTTTACCCGTCGCGTAGAAACACAGTATAGTAAGTCCGAGTATCGAACACGAAGACATGTGAGGTGGCTCAAATACTAAACCCTAACCTAAGTCTTTCCTATATAATATATATCTTTATCTTATTTATTTAAAACTAACTTAATAACTTAACTTAACTTAAGTAACGGTGAAACTTTACAGAACTAACAATAATAAGAAAACGAATCACCTAGGTAGGATGACTTAACGGCTATAAAATGATACAGGTACTAACATGTGGTTGACACCAGGGTTCTAAAGATGGGCTAACACAGGTGAGGTCTTGGAAACTAGGTCCCTACAGTCAGTTTTACCAGAAAACCTTAACAACGTCTTGATAGATTTTAATTCATGGTTGTTAATCTACGTACCCTAATAACTCATCACTTGGTCCATGTCTAATTTCCATATTTCACTAAGGCTCGAATTATTACAAACCTAGGAGAAGAGGGGTAATTCAATACTAATGACAAAATAACTCAACTTACAAACATAACCTAGCCGACAAAGGGAAAACTGCACGTTGTCTAGCAACAACTAACCCGATCAACTAACTAGCAAGATAAGTCGACACCTAAAGCCTTGGTCCAACTCAAAGGTTGTGAACTCACTGACTTTAATGATCCAAAAAACAGAAACCCTAATGGTATGCCTACCACAATCAATCAACACACAAAGTATTAATCGAAACATGCAATTAACGCCTACACAAAACTTGGTTTTGCAATAATCGACCACACGGAGAAAATGCAACCTGAGATACATCTATGGGAGCGGGTAAACACAGAATAATATCACAAAATATGAACTTTACAATAGATAAACAATCAACCACTTGTTAAGCACCCTAAACTAGTTAATTTTAACCGTTAAACATCAAACCTAGGAGATTCTAACCAATCTAGCCTAATCAATGAACAGTAGATAAAATAGATATAAATGATAAACATGTTCATTAGAATATGTTTACAAAATGTTTGAATGTCTAAACCCTGAAAACGAACTCACAAACGTTAAAACAAGCAAAACCGACAATCGGTTGATGAATTCGAAACCGGCAGCTCCTTCTTCTTGGTATTTCTCCCGGAACAAGTCTTTTACGGCTGGGAAGGTCTAAAAATTGTTCATAGGGTTATATATATGTGTGTGTGTGTGTGTGTGTGAGTTAAACTTGTTAAGCAAGTCAAAACCCTAATTTCCGGCCGGACCAGATCCATATAGGACAATGTAATCGGGTTGATGGATTTGTGGAGCCATGGAACACCACTAGGGCACCACGCCATGTGACCTCTAAGGCCTAGGTGGTCGCGCGATGTGGTGGGCGCCCTCGAGGTCTGGTTTCTTCGCTTTCAGCCTCGTTTATATCGTGTGCGCGTTTCGACTTCCTCTCGAACCTAGTATAGCCTTGTTTCCTCTTCATAGACCTCGTTATCCATGCCTTTCATCCAAGGAACCTACATCAATAATGGATGTAATTTCACGCAAGAACAATTGATAGTCGTTAAACATTTAAGCATAAAACAAATATGAATTCGGGATAATTCTCTATATATTTTGCAACACTTCAGATAACTTCTACGATCATGGGTACTATTTGGGCGATGGAATATATCCGGAGTATGAGATTATCATGAAAACATTTAGAGACCTGTTGGATGAAAAAAGACAGTATTTTAAGAAAGTACACGAGTCTTCGAGAAAGAATATCGAGAGGTGTTTTGCGGTTCTTCAACACCGCTGACATTTTGTTAAAAATCCTTGTCGTCTATGGTCGTTAGAACGAATGAAAAGTGATATGTATGTGCCTTCATAATGTATAACATGATCATCTAAGACAAGGGAAGAGCAATATGCCCAACTTTCATACCTAACTCGGATCCACCACGAAGTCCAGCAAGTATGGAGCAAAGACTTGAAAACGCGTATTTCATGCGGTCAAGAGAAATACATAACACACTTATGAGGGATTTGGTCCAACATCTTTGATTGAATTGGCGTTTGCCAGGTAAAAATGAAAGCCAAAACAAGGACAACGATGAATACGAATACGAGATCGATGATGAAGACGACGTCGACGAGGGTGATGATGGAGACGAGTAGTATATGTTTTTATTTTGATTTAATATTTACTTATTTATTATTATTTATTTTATTTAAATAAAATATTATTATTATATGTTTACTTTTAATAAAAATTAAAAAAACAAAAACTGTAAAAATAACTGGGCGTCACGTGGCGCAAAAAAGCAAGAGTGGGGCATTTTGACTACACCCTCTTTTGGCAAAAATTGGAAAAACTGACAAGGCGCCACATGACGCAAAATACCCAAGGGTTGGGGGCATTTTGACTAATGGTCTTAAAAACACATACCATTCCCAACTCGTCTCTTATCCATATCTCTGTAATTACATTAAAAGACACTACATTTCTCTCCTTTTCAATTAAATATTATTTTTTTATACATTTATCATTATAGTTTTCCTTCTCCTCTACTCACAACCAATCTAACAAATATTAAAAAATAAATAGTGGTAAACAAAGTTTTCCCAAATTTACAAAAAATCTATATATTTTCTATCTCCACCCTATAATTTACACTCAGAACCTGACTCTATAATTTACAAATTCCCCTCCCGTAATTTTAGGGGATGGACTGAGAATGCTATCACTCATATCTATCCCCATCTCCAAACCTTAACCACATATTTTAAGAGGAAAACAAACACATCCCCCATATTTGATGTGTCATTGTTCACTCCAAATTTATTTTCTTTTAATATTTTTTGTGTGTGGAAGAAAGATAAAAAATGATTAAAAACAAAATAATAATGTATTGTTTAAATGAATATGGTTAGATATAAGAATGAGATGTGTGAGATGTTTTTAGAAAATGAGATATTAATTTAAGAAAATCTAGTTAGGTGTCCGCGCAATGCAGCGGAGAATCACACTTAAAGGTTGTTAGCGAGTTAAACCTAGCCGAGTCAAGGCTAGCGCGTCCTCGACTTAAATTTCATACCGCATTGGCTCAACTTAGCTCGAAATTAAAGTTAAAACCTTAAACTCAAGTTTGTCTTGATTATTATGATATCTATAAAACTTGAGTAATTTTAATCAGATCTATATCGAATGAGGCAATATATATTTTTATTTTATAAAATCCTATAAAATTAAAAGTATATAAAACACATATTTGATAATTTGAATAACATTTATAATGAATTTAATGTGTTTCAATAATGTTAAAATACAAAATATAAGGACCGCAATATCACACAACAGCTATGATTGATTAAAATTATAGCTAAAATCGAGGAAACCTATGTATTTAAATAACTTATTATTCAAGAGAAAAAACCTACCAAAAAGTATCTTTAAGAGACTTGTATGTTGATGTAACTATGACTTGTACCTTATTATCCGTATCTCGATATTCAATAAAATTTATATCAAAACGTAGACAAAAATAAGCATTTCGTAGCGGTATGTTCGAAATTTTTTAAAACTTAATATATTCAAAGATATAAGAGAAAAACAAAAATAAAATAAAATTGAGGAATATATGGATAAACTTAAGGGGTGGAAGAAAAATAATTGTTAAAATTTACAAAAGTTGTGTATATTGAGGGGTAGAAATTGTATTTATAATTTAACAATTAAAATAGTTCGTGGTAGGCTTTTGAATAAAAAATATAATACCCTCTTAACTTCCACTTAACCTCTTTAAGACATGCAATAATTCAAGTACACTATGCAAAAAAGTTTGGACCTCTTAAAAATTAAGAGTTCCTTGGGGATTCTCTATATATCTATAATATATATAAACGAAGACATAAAAATCCTACGTGTCGCGATGTGGTCGCTCCCAATTTTTTGTATTCACCAGATTTGCTTGATTTTTAAATGGAGGCTTCTTATGCATTTGACCGAATTCATGGGTATGAATCTTACCAAACTCAGATATTCCTTAAACGTGTTATAATATCTCATTAAATTCAATATTATTCTCACCAAATTATTTATGTAAAAATCCTATAAAATAGGATATGATAAAAAATAATATCTTATTTATTTTAAAAAGATATATATATATATATATATATATATATAATATATATTATTTAAATAAAAAAACCAATTTTATAGTAAAACAATAAACGGGTCTTAGGTCTCATCAAACCATAAGTATATTATTAACTTTCAAAAATATTATTTATAATTAAAAAACCAATTTCATAGTAAAAAAATAAACGGGTCTTGGGTCTCATCAAAACCATACAGCTTTTAAACTAGGTTATAACTTCTCATTTATTTGTAAAACAATTTATCATCAAACCGTAAGTATATTATTAACTTTCATACAATTGAAAAAAAATATAAATTAAAAAATAAATAAATATTATAACAAACAATATAAAACAACCCCTGTAATACTGGGGATAAAAACTAGTATAATATATATTGATATATTTTAGTTAGGTTATAGAGACATGGACATGGACATGGACATGGACATGGAATGGACTATTTTGGTTTTTTAATTGTTTTTTTGTTTTTATTTATATTTTTAGTT
>NW_027503698.1:0-27740 GCF_021521415.1 Bidens hawaiensis
TTCGGGGCACGTGTGCAAGTATGTGAACAGATTGTATGTCGTATGATTAACTAAAACTCACTCAGTGTAGCTGACTTGTAGTATGCACGCAGGTGAGTAGAGTGAGGCAGCTTGCATAAAGGGAGACACATGGCATGGACTTGAAGAAGTTGGCATCTCAAGGATTTTTTATGTTATTTTAAAGACAATGTTTTATGTTACATGATTTGGAATGATCGTTAAAACAAGAAATATTGTTATGTAATGAAATGGTTTGAATGTTTTAAATATCCGCGAATGTTTTTATTAACTATAATATTTAGAACTGTGTTTATCAGTAAATCCAACGTTAAAGTGAGTCACCGGTAACGGGGCCTTACAGCATTCTTCAATAGGAATTGGTCCGTCACGATGCTCCATTTTGTATACAACATTGTTTTCAACAAATTATACCGAATTGCCGAGAATGAAAATTAAACACAACTACATATTAAGTTTTTCTTTTTAAGTTAAAAGAACGTGAGTTATCAAATAAATTCAAACTGAATAAAAAACAATAAATGAGTTAGATGAAAAACTCATAAATCAATAAATCAAGTTGTGGTATGCCCAAAAGGATATCAAAATGAGTTTTAAATCTGATAAAACTACAAAAATAAATAAATAAATACCAGTACTAGCATAAAAAATAGTACCAAATTGATATTGTTAAATCAAAATCAGGCCCGTCACGTTCGGCTAGTCTAAAAAGAACTTCGTTTCACCAAAATATACATATATGTTGTAAAATAAAATAAAACACAATTGCGTATTTAGTTGTTTTTTTAAGTTAATGCACGTAAGTTATCATATACAATATTTTTTTTTTGAAAACTAAATGGTTTTAATACGTAAGTTATCAAAATTTAATGAACTTAAGCTAAGCTTTCAGATAAAAATTAATTAGTTTGAATGAACCGAAATAATTACTTGATACTTTACATATGTTAATGTAAAGAATTATGTTTGGATTTTACGACCCATGTAGATGAAATTGGATGAATTTATTACTTTCTATTGGCATCACTAAATTGGATTATTGGAGCATAACTAATCGCAATTCGTAAGTTTGATTACATATATTGATCCATTGGACCTGTATGATTCATAAGTTTGAAGCGGGGCCCGGCCTAACAAAAACCACCCATCGAAATCGCACAATCCAAATGACTTTTGAAAAGCACCAGGCCGACACATCCCATAGACCCATATGGTATGATCATTGATCCTCATTTCTCGGCCACCTCGGTCGTTGTCCCATGCCAAGGTGGACCGGATTTGACGCATTACCTACATAGTTACCTCAACTCATAATACTTTATCGCCAATCTAAGTATTTTACGTAAAAGAAAGTTATATCCTTAACTCGAAAAAATGAAGAAAAACAAGAAAATGTGTAATGTTCTTTCTCCTCCTTCAACCATCTCCACCGGCAATGCCATAATGCATGACGTTATGTGCTCTCCAACACCGATCGACCAACTCAACATTGCTAGGTGTTGGTGCATTTTGTGACCGTTGCTCTCAATTCTAACAAACACAAAAGATCATCTGTTACAAAACATGCACCAACAGACTCCCTCTTAACTGATGATTCTGTTTGCTCATCAACCAGCCGTGTCTGAAACTATCCTGTAGCTTCACAAATCTACCAATCACCCAGCGTCTTCCATATCAGATCTCCCCTTCAGTGTAAGCTTCTCCGACTATAATGATTGAGGTCTTTGAAATGCATGCATCCTCGTGCCAATAGATCATCTCAACCAATCACGTGAGTCCATCTGACTTCACCAACACGTGAAGTTAGGCGTCCTCCACAACTTCACCAACTCGTCGGCATACGATAAGGTTTAATCTTCAACTACTCAACATCAAGTGATCAATTTCATCACAAAACCACCTTGACAGAATCTAACACATGACCATTAATTAATCTGAAGCATCTTCAATCACCAGGGATAACGATCAAAAACATAAACACTTTAATTCCCGATTAAATCCAACTTGTTCCAGAATTTTCACTCTAATAAATGAGCATCACGTTTCAGGATCCAATTCTCGAACGCCTTGAAAATAACATAAATAATATGCTCTGACCGCAATCCGGTAATGACGAAAACCTTCAGTTCAATTTGACTTTCTTCAGTTGGTCAACCTCGAACAACAACAATTTCATTGCCCACAAACACCCAAATATGTGTCAATATCCAGTTTCAATCAATATCCCATTCTCAAACTCAACTCCATATCCAGAGTTGACACGTATTTGTTCACACGTAAGACCAAGAGATAACAAGTTTCACTCGTTGACGGAACAACGTCTTCGGTTTCACAATAATCGTGTACACCTGGCCATACAGACGAAAATTCCAAATACTCTTTTTTTTTTTTTTTAACTTCGCCGAGAAGTCAACTTCGCCTAAAGTCAACTTCGCCTGTTCATAACTTCGCTTGGCTATAACTTCGCCTGTCCATAACTTCGCCAGACCTTATATCTTCGCTGAAACCCTACGAACAGTGACGGCAACTTCGCCTGATGAACAATAACTTCGCCTGCGGCGCTGTTCGGCCAGAAACGCACAGAAACGTGCCAGAAACACCAAAACGCATATCTCGAACCATAGCATAAGAGCCTAAGGCTCTGATACCACATGTAGGTCCCCCCTGGGGCGTCGCCTACCGAGATTCCTTTGATTTAGATGCAACCCTAAACACAATTAACATTACAGACTCGATTACAGACACTAGACTATGAACTACTGACATTATGCACCAACAGACTCCCCCTTGGCAGTAGCTTCATGTCTTGATCTTCAAGCACGTGTCTTGTACTTTCTAAACGTACGAAAGATCTCTTGTGGAAGAGCCATAGTGATAGCAGCATGAGCCTTGCTCTCGGCCTCATACATCTTTTTCTCTTCATCTTCCATTTTGCTGTACTTCTTGATCTGATCACGACCTTCGTACTCCATAGTTGGTGGAATATAACCATCCTGGATGCATACCCACATTTTCGCATCCTGGTACTTGACATATTGTTCGAACCGATCCTTCCAAGCAACGAAATCGGTTCCCTTCAGCAACCTTGGTGCTTTTGTAGCTGATCCTGCTTCTACTTCCATTTTTACTAACTCAGAGATGTTAATTGATGACATCTTTCTCGAAAACTAAGAAACCCGAAAAAATCAAAAAAAATTTCTTCTGAAAAGTACTGTAGGCGAAGTTACGGATAACTTCACTTAGATTTAACTTCGCTGGATCATTCTTAAATTCGCGTGACTTGGCGAAGTTGAGTGTAACTTCGCTTAGGGTAAGCGAACTTAGGAAGTAGGCGGAGTTGTAGAGAACTTCGCTTGAGTTAGGAGAACTTGAGAAGGTAGGCGAAGTTGTGGATAACTTCGCTTAACCTTATATCTTCGCCGAAACCCTACGAACAGTGACGGCAACTTCGCCTGATGAACACGAAGTTTCTGCAGCTCTGATTTCTGGGTTTTTCGAGGTTTTTGACGGTGTAAAGGGTTAAATACGATGGTAGGAGATAAGAATGACACAAAAACACAGAAAACACGTCCCGCGAATAGTCGAAACGGGACGATTTCTACACCCGCGTGAATATCCCGAACCACATAATCGAGCAAAAGCTCTTATACCAATTGTAGGTTCCCTGGATGGATCAACACGAGATATCTCGATCTACGTAGGTGCGGAATCCCTGCGTAGGTCGTTACGAGCGTAGAAGACACGAATAGATCAAACACGATACGATAAACAAACACGTTATATTATAACCGAAACACGTGATATGAATCACTGACTACAAGAAACTCTCTGGTTTACACGTTACACACGATATCACGATCTATATCTCATCATTACATCATCAAAATCTGAGTCAGCCACCGTCGTAGCTGCTCTAGTAACATCCATCCTCGAAACTTGTGCTACCGAGACCTGTACATCTTCTTGAGGAATAACTCGGTCCATATCGAAGTAGCCTTGACCTCCAAACACTTCATCAAGGTCTATGTTCTCCTCTCGTGACATAACAGGCGCAGCAGGTATATGTTGAGGGGCTCCTGCCTGTTGTGGTTGAAGATCTCTGAACTCGTCCCCATTGGTAGGAACATACTCCGGGTTGATTAAATACCCAAAGAGTGGAGTATGCCTGGGACGGAGCTCAGGTTTGCTCCTCGCGCTCGATGTCCTGCACTGAGCGAAGATACGTTTGTTCACACTCTCCACGTATCTGATCGGGCGGCGCTGAGGTAGATTTGGAGCCACATGGTTGAAGATCATCTGGATGAATCTTGGATACATAATGAACCTCTCACGCGCCACTGCCCGTCTTTGTCTATCGATCTCATAGAAGACCATCTGACTGAAGCTATAACGTTTGTTATAAGTCAGAACAGTCATCACCGACTGCATGGTCGCACCCATCCCGTCAGTACCTGCCTTCCTCCCTGACATGCAGACAATCATTACGTGCATGAGGAAGCGCCACTGATCGAGTAAGAAACCCTTCCTTTGATTTAGAGGGCATATCTCACATGAGGTTCGATTTAGATGCAACCCTATCAGACTCGGAAAGAATAGCTGCACTTGAACGGGTCGTGGCAGAACAATCAAAGGTGAATCTTATCCAGACCCAAGCTATTCAACGCCTAGTAGCAGAAAATCAACTACAGTCGTCCCTCCTGGTTGAACATGGAAAAATTATAGATGCTATGAAGGAGTTCTTGGCATCTCAGGGGGAGACGAGCTGTAAAGGCGACGAGCTCAGGACAAAGAAGAAGAATGACAGAGACGATGATCCCAATGCATCGAAAGGTGCAGGTGGTGAGTTGCCAAGAACTACTCAAGCTCTTGGGACGTCCACAGCTCAGGGGGAGTCTGCAAGCGCAGCTGGCAGTTCTGGTGGTGATAAGGTGGTGATGGTAGATGACGAGGAGATGGGAGATGATGTGATCGATGCCTTGAAGGAGTTGGATGATGATATGATGGATGATGAGTTTATGTGTGAAGATGATGTTCTACCAGTCGAAGAGATTGAAAAGATTGGTGCAGAAATTGTGATAGAAGATGATGTTGAAGAGGGTGAAATAGTTGAGGAGAATGTTGAACACGAGATCCCTGAAGTTGAAAAGTCAGATGTATGTCAAGATACAGTAGGTGATGATACAGAATAGGAGGAGCAGCCTAGATGGAAGGAAGGCTATGCTCATTGGTTTATCAAAACTAAGAAGCCTGCTGTTTCAACCATGTTCAAGAAAAGTTATAATATCAAAGGCTATGCTGAATCAAAGAAAGGAATTATCTGTTGGCTATATGATGAACAGTTAAAAGTGTTCGTGGTGAAAAGATATGATGGGATCCAATACTTTAAGAGGACGTTGAGATCTCTCAATACATTGCCTGAATGTGAGGTGAAGGATTTGGCTAGATTGGGGTTGATTAATAGAAGCGACGACAACATGGCCAGAGTTATTGGGAAGATCGTGTGGAAAGAAAGTATTAAAGAAAAGAAGTTTGAGTTATTAAAGCCACAGAAGGGAAAGCTAGTGGAAGATAAGGAAAGAGGAATAAGAGCAGATGGCAAGCCATGGATGGTAATGAAATACAAACCGATTCGATGCATGAAAGAGGTTCCAATGAAGACTATGCCTCAAGATGTGTTGAAAGATCTTAAATGGTGGTATGTTGATTGCCAGACTGCTGAAGCCGTGATGGAAGACGAAGACGAACAAGAAGTGCTAAGAGTGTATGATCCGATGCATCTTGTTAATTTATCGAAAGCTGATCTGTTAAATGAGAAGAAGATATTTTATATTCCTACTTGGAAAGACGAAGCGAGGAAATATCAGCGAGTAGTCACGGTATGCGTGAGAGAAGGAGTACATGCATAAAGACCAAGAGATTGAAGATTACAAGACACATGCTTGAAGATCAAGACATGAAGCTACTGCCAAGGGGGAGTCTGTTGGTGCATAATGTCAGTAGTTCATAGTCTAGTGTCTGTAATCGAGTCTGTAATGTTAATTGTGTTTTGTTTATGTTTAAGCGAAGTTACTGACAAGTTCGCTTATCAGGCGAACTTGTTAGTCAAGCAAAGTTATGGACAACTTCGCCTGAACATGCCAGGCGAAGTTGTCGTGAATATATATGCTAGGTTACGGCTGGTTTGAATGAGGAGATATAGATCGTGATATCGTGTGTAACGTGTAAACCAGAGAGTTTCTTGTAGTCAGTGATTCATATCACGTGTTTCGGTTATAATATAACGTGTTTGTTTATCGTATCGTGTTTGATCTATTCGTGTCTTCTACGCTCGTAACGACCTACGCAGGGATTCCGCACCTACGTAGATCGAGATATCTCGTGTTGATCCATCCAGGGAACCTACACTAGGGATGGGGGATGAGCATAAACCCTTGGTTAAACTCCACACGAAAAGTGTAAAAATTGTTTGATCTTTCACTCTCAATTTTTTATTTTTTCATAAGTTGTTTTTATCTTAAATTGTTTAATTTCTTTATTCTAAAAATTAGTTAACTAGATTTATTTGATACTAAAGGTGTAAACTAACTGAGTCAAGCTCGAGTTCACCTATTTTCAAGCTCTATTTTTAAAACTAGAGTTCGGCTCGTTTTTAAAGCTTAAACTCGTCTCGTTTATTGTGTATTAAATAATCAACACAATTTAAAGGATCCCAAGCTCGGTTGGTGCGAGTGCACTAGAGGATCGTGCAGATTAGAGTTTTGACGAGAGGAAAGATCCTTGGATAACTAAGGCTCAAACCTATACCCGAGTATAATTTTTTAATATAAGCTCGACTCGAATTAGGCTTAAGCTTAAGCTTTTATGAAACCAATATCCCCTTTTCCTTGTCTTTCTTTTCATCCTCTACCACCAACCAATTTACACCTAGGGTTTCAATTGAAATTGAAGTTTCTAGTGGTAATAGTAATGGCGGATACATCGCGGCCGAGAGTTACAATCACCTTAGGTCGCAGCGGTCAGGTATATACGCCAATGCCGTATCTTAATTCTCGCTTTTTGTTCAATAAGTAACATTATTATTTTCTGTGCTTTAACTCTAGGTGTTTTAATTAACTGTTGTAGAATGGAAGGACTTAGTTGTTTGTGGTTTAAAGTTTGTAATAGGGATGCCGGAAACGAGTGAAACCAACTTCTGTAATGTTCGGTACCGTTGAAAAGTACCGAAAACATGAAAATTGAGTGCTGCTATTCTGTATAAAATGCTCGTCTTTGTAATCATTAAGTATTAGTAATACAATTACGTGTTGTGTTGAGATTGAGAATCTGAATATGAAATTGTATGTAGGAAGGGTTTGTTTTTTATGGTTTTCTTTGGGGAATATTTTTATAGTTTTCTTTGTTTTTTATGATTTGTTTTAGGTGGTGAAGAGAGCAGGGGATGTGGAGGATAGTGATTTTCCTGGCTCGGTTCCGGTTGCTGGGATTAAACGATCAGTTAGAGATAGATTAGGAAGCAATGCGGATGCGGTACATCATGACAACAAACGGTTTGTTTTTCTTACTCTCATTCTATTCTTCTTGAAGCTTATTATTGGTTCATTCACATTGAAATGGGCAATTCTGCATTTCTGCCTAATATCGATTAGTTTGCCATAATTACAGTTTTATTTGTTGAGTAGTTTTATCAATAACTGCTCTTCGACACGTTGTTTGGTCATGATTGCCAAATGTACCGTTTCAAGTTATTTATTATCATGATATCAAAATCTCTGACTGGCAAATAAAATCTGTTTTGCTTAATGTTTGATATTTATATGTTTATTCAATTCTTTCAGGCAGCGTGGAGTTGATAGTAGGTTGAGTTCCAAAGCTAGTACTGGAGTAAATGGTAAAAGGCTTATTCCTTATCTATACTATATATAATACACCAAACAAGGGCAAATTAAGACACCCATTTTTATGTAATTTACAACACTTAAAGCATGAAGGTAAACTTGTCTTTTAAACACAATTCACTCAACTTACAAGTTTGCCCCCTCATCTTTAACCATATCATGTTTTTAGTTTCAACTTTAAACCAACTTCTCACCCACGATTTTTAAACGACAATAAGTTTTTCATACGTTAATATTTTTTGTAAATTTATTGCACCATAAAAACGAGTATTTATTCTCTTTAATTTGTATATAATATTATTATAATTTTTTCAATTGAAAAAATTAATATGTTACGTAGGGGTGTTCAATGCTGGTTTTGGTTGTTTTTAAACGAAAACTAAACCATTAAAAATTAAAACCAAACTGTTATTAACGGTCTGGTTCTGGTTTGGTTTAAGAGTTTAAGCTTTGATAATAAAATCTGCTTAACATGATTATTAATATTACCGTATCATCAATTCCAACTAAGTCAAAATATGATACTTGAAAGGATAAAGGAAGTAAAAAAACGACTGAAAGTAAACAACCTAGCTGGGAAACCAAACCGAAGACTAGTTTAAATGTTTCAAGGTTTTAAACCGAACCGTGAACACTCATAATTGTTACGTGATTAATAGATTCCAAGTTCAAAGACCCGCTGCATCGCGCGGGCACTCGTCTAGTAGTAGTTATAATGCTTGATTAAAATTCTACTGAGTCAAAATTTTTCTCTTTTCTATACCTGAAGATACTCATCTTAGTAAACATGATCTGCGGTTTAAAATCATGAAGAAACATCAGGAGAAGAATGTGGACCTTCGTGACATGTTATCACAAAAAGCTCGTTCCTCATCAACTAATCACAAAAATCACCAAAGGTTGCCCGAGCCAAGAAACAATAGACAGATGACACCTGAGATGACACCTCAGCCAAAAGATGGTCAGTGGGGCCCAGTTGAGGTTAGACAAAGAGATGATAGACGGCTAATGCGGAACCCACTTGAAGTTGGACCAAGAGATGATAAACGGCTCATATGGGACTCTGTTGAGGCTGGACAAACTGATAGACGGTTCGTACAGGACCCAGCCGACGTCGAACCAAGAGATGATAGACGGTTAATGCGGGCCCCGGCTGAGATTGGCCCACCCCCACCTGTGCACAAGCTATATGATGAGAGGCAACCAAATCTAGATCCAACAGGTGGTAACATCCCAAACAGATTTACCTCAACAAGAACTTCAAGAACTCTATCTCAGATGGACTTATCAAAGACTTCTTTTGCTTTTAAGACCTTGGACCGCCCATCACAGCATAGAGTGCTGGATAATTATGCCAGTTTACCACCACCGCCAACTGAAGAGCCGCTAAGAAGACCGCTCACGAGGCCGCTTAATGATTCCAGACCAGTGACATATGCTACCCCATCTTTTCTCATAAAACCGTCTATTTCTGATGGACTAACAAAATCTGTGGGACCGTTGGTAGCCCCCCAACTACCAACGGGGAGGATTGTGCCACCAAATCTATATCCAGTTAAGTTACTAACCTTTTTGTTTACATTTTGTACTTGTGGTTTTTGCAGGGTAAAATGAAAATATGTATGAATGTTAATTGTTGTAATAGATCTAATTTGTTACTTCTTTTGGTCATTATGTTTTCTAGGTTGATTATCATACTGTGGAGGGATTTTTGCACTCATTGGGATTGGACAAGTATTTGATTTCATTCAAGGTTGAGGAGGTAAAAAGCAGTTCTAAGTTCTAACTTATTGTTGTAATTATATTATTTTGTGGTAAGAGTTACTCATGTGCCATATTACAAAAATGGAGATTAAAGAAATGTTATATAATTTAGTTTTTAGTTATTTTTTTTTAGTTCATTTGACTCGTTTTCTTTTTAATTATATATAGGGCAAATATCATAAAAGAACCAACACCCTTTCTGTTTTTTTTAATCATAAAATTCCCTTAACATGTTAAGTCTGAAATGAAGAAAAGTATCTCTTATTTATGATTGGATGACATCAAATGACTTTTACCGCTACTATACATTATAGTAGTGGTAAAAGTCATTTGTTTATAACTTTCCAGTGATTCTAAATTTGTACAAGCCATTTTATATATTTTTATTTTTTAATGTTATTTTGAGTTATGTCGTTGATGCTCATGTATTTTTATTATATTGTTTTTGAAGGATTATTTGTTATCATTAACTTATTGAATTAAATTATGGAAAAGACAAATATTGGACGAACTTTGTCTTGCAACGTGATATATATAAACATTAACTCATGTCAATTCTTTCCTCACGTTGTATTAATTCTAGCATGTGAAGGAACTTTTATGTGCAAAATATTTGGAAGGGACTTTTACGAATTACAGAAAGTACGTTGGTTCATTATGTGCGCAAAATTGTTAAGGAACTTTTAAGAGAAAAACAGAAAGCATGTTGTTTTTTTATAGTATTTGTTCTTATTTGTTTTCTGTTTGACCCGGTAGACTGGTGAATGTGTAATATTTATGTATTTCTAAAATTTAATTACAGGTTGACATGACTAGTTTGAGCCAGATGGGAGAACAAGATCTTAAAGAGATGAACATACCTATGGTACTTTTTTAAACCTTGATAATATATCTTTATGTTCATATAGAAAAAGAATAGGTTGTCCAGTTATGCACATTTGTCACAATTATTATCCTTTTTTACAGGGACCGAGAAAAAAGATTCTGCAGGCTCTCCTTGCTCGCAACAGGAGGCAACAATGAAAGCAATACTAGAAAATGGTCATCCTATGAAGAGGCCTCTTGTTGACGACTTTTGTTTTCTTCTTCAAATGTTATTGACCGTTACAATTAGTGAACTCGATGTACCATTTTGCTTTCTTCGGGCTAGCTCCCTTTTCCTGGTAGGAAACTTTTGTATACAAAAGTAACATGTACATTGCTTTGGATACAGGAAATTAAGGTTTTGGAAAGGGGCCAGCTATTTTGTGCCTTACATAGGCCTCCAAAGTTATACATAAATCAGGAACATAATATCTGAGGCTCTGAGCTATAGTTTTAAACGGGCCGGTAGATTATAAATGAGTCAGGTAGGTCAACATGAACCGGAACCGTTACTAGATGGTTTTATCTGTCTTGACTCCGTACTTATAACCAGGTAATTAATATTATAGCAACTAGTTAACTGGTTTAGGATAATAATTAGAAGCAACTTGCCATTATTTGATTGGTGATGGATACAACATTATGCCTGGATAAAGTTTAAAATTTTCATTTAGTTATGTTTTATATCTATCATATTTTTTGAACGACGGTTATTGTTGTTAAACAACAATAACCGTCGTTCATTAAAACATAGCATGTGCGAGTTCGTCGTTCATTAAAACATAACCGTCGTTCATTAAAACATAGCATGTCGTTTGACCTGTGTATTATAAATAATGAACCATGTTTAGGATTTTAAAGTTTTCATAACTGCTTATTACCAGGTTACATCCAGATGTCTCCTTTATATCCATCAATTTTCATGTTTTATTTACTTGAAATTGTTTTTATATGTGATTAGCTTTATGTCATATCTTCTATTTTCTGGATTTGGTAGGCTGATCTTTGTGTTATTTGAAAGTGGGTCATGTTAGTATTATGTGTTAAATAGTGATTAGTGACGGTATTTGTGCATTCTTTTAATGATAGGTTTAGGAGTTGGCTTGAAGCACATCATAATATAATTATTAGTGGTTTATATACTTAAAAAAAATAGATATGTAAAGACTCAAAAAAGTAAATATATATATATATATATATGTAAAGACTAACATTTAACATATTATATGTAAGCGTATAGTTATTAAATACAAGAAAAGTAATAATATAAATTAGTAAATAATTAATATTGTGTTATTTTACTAAATCACATGGATTATGTTATATTAGTTTTTCAAATTGTGGCTACAATTTGCAGACCACTATTATTTATATAACTAGTTTTTATCCCCCGTATTACGGGGGTTGTGTTTCTTTTTCGTGTTTAATATTCATATTTTTTGCATTGTAATCTTATTTATTATAAAAAAAGTTAATAATATACTTACGGTTTGATAATGAAATTGTTTCACAAATAATTGACATGTTATAACTCGTTTAAAATCTATGAGTTTGGTGAGACCCATGACCCATTTATTTTTTTACTATAAAATTGTTTCTTATTATTAATAATTTATTTTTTTAAAAAAATTGAATATTAATATTTAGTATATCCCTATTTTATAGAATTTTCATATCAAATACTTGGTGAGATTTATTCTAGAATAGTGAGATGTTATAACCCATTTAATTATCTGGGTATGGTGAGACCCATACCGTGAATTCGGGTAAAATGTATGAGAAGTCTTTATTTACAAATAAAACAATATGGTGATTTGAGTAAATGTAAGAAACAACCATAGAGCTTTTAAATGTTTTATTTATTTACGGGGTTGTTTTATATTATTTGTTTCTAATATTTATTTATTTTTTGATTTTTTTTATTGTATGAAAGTTAATAATATATATATGATTTGATGATAAATTGTTTCAAAAATAAATGAGATGTTATTACCCGGTTTAAAAGCTATATGAGTTTGATGAGACCAAGACCCGTTTATTTTTTATTATAAAATTAGTTTTTTAATTATAAATAATATATATCTTTTTTTAAATAAATCATATATTATTTTTTAGTATATCCCTACTTTTTAGGATTTTTATAACAAATATTTGGTGAGATTAGTTTTTAATTAATGAGATGTTATAACCCGCTTAAGAAATATATGGGTTTGATTAGACTCATACCATGATTTCGGGTCAAATGCATGAGAAGCCTCCATTTAAAAATTAAGGAAATCTGGTGACTCCAAAAAAAGGGGAGCGACCAAATCGCGACACTTAGGATTTTTATGTCTTCGTTTATATATATTATAGATATTTATTTAACATATTATATATGTTTTTATAATAGTTATTAAATACATGAAAAGTAATAATAAAAATAAGTAATATTTTATATTATGTGCAACTTTTTAAAACTTTAAATTTTCTTAAATATATACTAATCACATGTATATGCTAATATCCAAAATTTAAAGTTTCTGTATAAATCGGTCAATTATTTTAAACTACTTTACTTAAATATTGTTTTACAATAATTATTCAAGCTGAATTTGGTGAGCTACAATTAAAGTTTTTGGGTAGCTTAAAGCACGTCATAATATAATTTAAAGATTGAAATTTAAAGAGTAAAGATAATAGCAACAGTCATAATATTGTCAACAACTTTGAGTTGTCTTAATATGATGAATTATTAAATACAATTTGTACACCACTATTTTTCATATAATTTTTATTTAACCTATTATATATGTTTTTATAATAGTTAGTAAATACATGAAAATTAATAGTAAAAATAAGTAAATACTTTATATTTTATTATTTTTATAAATTACATGGTTATGTTATATTACTTTTCAAACTGTGTCTACAGTTCGCACACCATTATTATTTATATAATTTCTATTTAACATATTATATATGTTTTATAATAGTTATTAAATACATGTAAATAGTAAAAATAAGTAAATAATTTATATTATGTTATTATATAAATTACATGGGCTAGGTTATATTAGTTTTCAAACTGTACCCGCAATTCCAATTTGGTGTGATTTTTTGAAAACAGTGACTCGATGATTTCTTATAATTCTGGAAACAATCATGGTTTACTAAAAGTTTAGTATAAATTTTCTGTGAATGATTCAATTATTCAAAAATCTTTAAATATAAATCAATAACTTAATTTAGGTAGAGTTTTTTATGGAATATATCAAGGCCTAATATGAGAAACTTACACATTTATAAATTATAAATTATTTTAAATAATTATAGAGACACATATGTATCATAGAATCTTTAAATATAAATCAATAACTTAGTTAATTCAAATGTAATTTGTAATTGTATTAACAATATATGATAATTATGTTATTAATTGTTTTTGCTTAATGTTTAAATATTATAATTTTCATTAATTGTCCGTGTATTACACGGGTCTCAAACTAGTGTATAATAAAACTAAGATTACATGTATATATTTTCTCGAAACTTGCCAAGTCAAGCGTAGGGATATGATGATTATGTGAATCAGATACGAAAACAAAAGTAAGAAATATCACTGCTTAAAGTGTGAATTATTATTGATCATTATATGGTTTATTAAAATTCGATTTACCTTTTTGACTAAAATATAGAGAATTTGAAAATCTCATGTTACCCTCTTATCACGTTGAGGGACAATGTTTTAAGATTTTGAATTCCAATTCTAATTTAAAATCAACAGGAAATCTATATATTAAAGTACTAGGTTAGAACCCGTGTAATACACGGGTTGGTAATAAAATAAAAGCAACAAAACAAAATAATATAATAATATAAATAATTACACAAGGTGAAACATGAAAATAATATGATTCACAAGTCACTTGAAAGTGTTTCCTTTTTTGATGCAGTTGAATTTTCGGATACATTTTGATCAATGGTTTAACCATCCTAAAATGAGGTAAAGTCCTTTATTGGCCAACTTGCTTAATTCTACATTTAAACTGTTGACAAGTCGTTTTGGTCTTAATGACCTTCAACAATTGCAGAACCTATGTGCTACAATCTCCAATAGGTTTTTCTCTTATCAAGTTATAATTGAATGATACAGATTGGTAATTAATGTATAACAAAAAAAAGTAATAAAAATTCGTGCTTCACAACATACCCATATACAGCGCAAAAGTTGACCATATTTAGAAACATACATAAGCAACTCTAAAAATTTGTTACAGTGCACTACAGAGCAATTTTTTTTATTCTAAGTATTAGTCATCTAACAACTAACTTTCTCCGCTGAATTTCCATCAAAGAGTGCATAAAAGTTTAACAAATAATATGTGCAGAAGTTTAAAATAACAATAACTATATAATTAACATGTCAAAGAAATAAAGGTTTAACACCGTAAAATACAGAATTGTGATGACGTCTGGCGCCTCCTTGGTACCACTTGAAATAATGAAAGCCATCATTGTCATACAAAAATAATCATATGATAACAACATGAACCACTATAAAGAAGTTAATGAATGAATAAGACTCATATTAGATTTATGTTAAAGAATTGCACAACTGAAAGTATGTTAGTAACTTCTAAACTGTTGGTGTCACATAAATTGTTCCAAATAATATTTTTGCAAACCAAATGTTCCAGAAAATATGTTGATTATACTTGAAATAGCTATAAAGCAAGAAACTAACTAAGCTATGCATACACACCCTCAAGATATCTTTTGAGATACTTGAAATAGCCATAAAGCAATAAACTTATTAGGCTACGCGTACACACCCTCAAGATGTCTTTTAAAACTGATCAAGCATACGCAATACAAATGATCAACAAAATTATATAAATTGTAAATAAATAAATGATCAGCAAGCACGAGATACATTCAAACCTGCAATCAAATTCACACATATACAGTGCGGCGATGAGAAACAAACCTGCAATCACCCGAAAGTGGTGGTGATACAAAGCCACTGTGGCTGATAAACAAACTTAAATACACAAAACACAGTAAAAAATCATATATGTATAAGACAATAGATGTATGAAGAATAATAAAATAGATGAAAACAATTAAAAATCAATTAAGATGAATGAATATATAATGTGCTTGTGTTATGATAAATCATTATATAAATAAATTATAGATTCACAGTGGTGTTCAAGAATCCTCAAATAGATATAAAGTTTGCCACTGATTTGCTTAAATAACACATAAAATTAACACAACTGAAATAAAATAAAAGTTAACTGAAACCAAATCAAAATTTCTGCATATAATTATATACAAATTCAAGAAGTTACTCAAATTTAAAAACTATAAAACTATAACATATTTCAAACAAAATTAGTATTACTTTGATGATTGATCCTTTAAATGTTGAATAAAAGGAAGATTGTTGGCAATCATACCTTGAAACCAGAAGACGATGATCGATGATATTGAGGATTGTGACGAACGGTACCAATATATAAATAAATTGGGTTAATATTATAGTTCTAAAATAGAAGAGGATGATCCATTAATACCTAATTTGTTGATGAAGATCGATTGAAACCAAAACACAATGATCGATATTGAAGATTTCGACGAACTGTACCTGTAAAATAAAATTAGGGTTAATTTTATAGTTCTAACACTGAAGAAGGTGATGGTTAATACATAATTTGTTGATGAAGACTATTGATCGGCAACAGATGAAGTTTTGGGGTTTCTTTGAAAATGGTAAATTGCAATCGAATAAGTTTGAAATTATCTTTAACATTGAATAGGGATCGGTTTCAATGCATTTGGAATTGTCAGTAGAATAGTAGGTTAGCGCCAAGTATGATTTTGAAGATTAAAAATTAAATAGGAAATCTCAGTTAGACTAATAAAATACTGAGTATGACACGTGGCATTTTGAAGAATTTTGATGAAAAAAAGAGGGAGATATTTATGAAAAACACATTGGTTTATTACATAGAGAGATTAAATATAGCAAACACGAGTTCAAACAACATATTTTAAGCTATTTCCTTCTAGTGGCATTATTATTCCATCCTTAAATTAAATCATTTGAATATTTAATAATGTAGAATAATACTCAAGTAATAAATTATTTATTTATTTATTTGGCTAGATGGAATAAGTAAAACATGTCTACATGGAAATATTTTATTGAAAATAAATAACTGGAATAAAGTCCTTTTTTTAAATGTAAATATGAGTAAGAATCAGAATTTGTTCACAAATCTATTGGGTTTTTTAAATTACAAGTTATTAGTTGAGATGACGATATAAAACAACACGTGATCTATGTATTATAGTAAGAAATAGCCATAATCATAGAAAATCTGTATGCTAAATTTCGTGGGGCCCCTGTGCTTGTAGCCTTGCTTAATCTAGGTTCATTGTTTTTGACTTCTGTAGCGTTTGGCGTTTTAAATAAAGAAAGAAAAAGTATAATATATCTTCTCTACTGGTTTAACTTGTATCTCATGTGTTATTATTTTACATATATTTTTTTAGCATTTTAAGCTCTGTTAGATAACTGGCTAGCTTTAGAGCTCGGGTCACACGCATTATTATTTAAATATAAGATTACAAGTAAAGCAAATAATTACATAGTATGTATGAAAAAAATGTAATGTATCTATGTTTGTATCTATACTATGTTTACATAAATTGATTTTATTTATATCACAAAATGATTTTTTTAAACGAACTTAATAAAAAAATATACAAGTGAAAAAACGTACACGAGAACGCTTTTTTATTGAAAATTCCATTCTCAGGGCCATATATGTATAATTGAAACAATTTTGGTTATGAACCAATTTCGGAAATAAGACTTCTTATACGATGGTAGTTTTAACCACTCAGCCTAAATACAGAAGGGGTGTTACATTTATTGATATATTTATCAATTTACCACTCATCGTAGGAAAGGAGAACATTAAATTGTAACGACGGATGTTCTTCAAGAACTATGTTTTTCTAAGCTATACCATGGAAAATATTTTGATAAGTTTCCGAGGCTTCTGGACTTTGTTATAATGACAACATAAAAAATAACATGTTAACTCATTCAATTTTGTAAATATTTTGCTTCATTTGATCATAGTTTTGCATGACATGTTTCTCATACAATATTTTGATCACAATTGTAGGAAAAAGTTAATGCTGACACAAATATTTCAAATTTGATAAAAGTTAAAAGCATTGATAGGTCTGGGGTGACATGTCGAAAGTGTTCGCAATCTTTTCTTAAACTTTAATAGTCGAAGGAAAAATAGTCAATTTGTCAAATACCGAACCTTTTGATTATTTCAAAAATACCGCTGAAAATAAATTTGAAACCCAAATCATGTTTAAAATCTAACTTACATTCGTTTGACATTTTGAAGTCAACACTTTGGACCCGTAACAAATTTGACGATAAACCTATTTGCGTTCTCAAACTTTAAAAATACTCAGATTTCCCATATTTGACCCATAACTAATTTTGACATAAATGCAGTTACTTTGTACCAAACAATCTATTTATCAACTTTTGACCTATAAAATTAAATTTAAGTTCCCCAAAAAACCCGAAACAATCATTGATAAAAGAAACTAATAAATTAAATATGATAAACTTTGTTATGTCTGATAGTGATTGGTATAATATCATTACATTTTAATATATATATATATATATATATATATATAGAATATGGTTAAAATAAAAAGACATAATTTTGTAGGAAGAGTAGAAATGACATAAAACTTAGAGTTAGGAAACTACGTAGCCTAAATCCTAGATCATAGAAAACTATTTAGTAGTTTAAAAACAACCAATCTCAACCACTAGATCATATATCCAGGGGCTTAGATTTATTTTTATTATAACCCACCCCTATATATATATATATATATATATATATATATATATATATATATATATATATATATATATATATATATATATATATATATATGGCCAGGTTCAAGAGGGAACTCAAAAAAAGTAAGGAACTGGGAACTCTTTATTTTATATGTTAAAAATACAAAAAAAATCTTTTTTCATGTAAAAAACAAATTTTTACTTAATTTTTTTAGAGTTTTTTACATATAAAAACATGTAGAAGCTGTTTTCAATTTTTATTTTCAGTTAAAAAAATGGTAAATATTTTTTTTTACAAAATTACTTTTTTATTGGAATGTCTTCTACATGTATTTATAAACAAAAATTCCAAAAAAGTTTATGCTAAAACTAATTTTTTAAATGTGAAATCGAGCTTTATATTATTTTTTAACATGTAAAATGAATAGTTCCCCACTTTTTTGAGTTCCCTCTTGAACCTGCCCTTATATATACATATATATATATATATATATATATATATATATATATATATATATATATATATATATATATTACCAAATTAACTTAAAAAATAAATGTAAAGATTTAAAGCATATATTTATAATTTATAAATTTATATGACAATCTACAATAATAATAATAATAATAATAATAATAATAATAGATAAATAGATTAATTTAAAAAAAATGTATCGACTTTTAAGCATATATTTATAATTTGATGATTAAAAAAAAGATTTTCGGGGTGTGACAGAAGTTGGTATCGGAGCCAATAGCTATAGAGAATTAGAAAATATAAGATTTTCTAAACTATAACCGTATATTCAAACACACACTCCTTTCCCGTCTCTCGAAACCAAAAGGTAAGAATAAATTAATAATTGATTATTACTAACTTGCTTTAATATGCTTTTCAAATGGCTCCACCTCATGTTATTGTGACAGATTCCGAGACGAGTGACGACGAGGCACCATCATCCCCTATCGAGTTCCGACAGGTGGTTGATTCGGGTTACCCTGGTTCGACTTCGAGGGCTACACCCCTTAGGGTGTACTCTCGAAACCGAACCAGAGCTAGCCGAGAGGCAACCACCTATGCTGTGGTGATCCCTTTAACTGAGACCACACCACCACCACCGCCTACCTCACTGGAGCCAGTGGTCGTGGAGGGTCCTACCGACCGTGAGCGCATTTTCTCCCTCGAAGGGAGGGTTGTGGTCTACGAGACCATTATCCACGATCTCGTGAATCGTGTTCTAGGTGTCGAACACAAGCAAGGCAACAACGACTATTCATACAATGCCTTGTGTCGCTATGTGTTCGCCATTGAGAACCGAGAGATGAACATCGAGGCAAGGGTTGGAGGTTTGGAGTCGAAGAACGGAGTTATTGAGCCGTGTGCACTACTTAATGGGCCTGCACTAGATTGGGCTCATAAGTAGTATTTGTAGTTGGTAGGTTGTTATGTAAACTAACTTTAAAACTTGTTGTCTTTTAGGTACTTAAACTATGTTGGGTGGTGATAAAGTGTAGTATGTATTAAACCTAATTATGTATGTTTTGGTTACAATGGAAACCCCTCCCCCTTTGTATGGTTATATATATATATATATATAACCATACAAAGGGGGTGGGGGTTCTATATATATATGTTATGAATCATGTTATATGAATCTTTTCAAGTTTAGAAAATATTTTTCCAAAAACTAACAAAATATATTCTTTTCTAAAAAGAAATCATGGCGCCTAAAACAAGAAGAACTACTACCAACCAGGCATCCGAATTACCATCTTCTCAAGAAGAGTTAGCCCAATTAATAGCGCAACATGTGAACACGCCACTCGAGCAACGTGAGGCTAGCCGCAATTCATGACAATACACCCGAAACAAAACTAATAGCAGAACCGAAGAAACCCTTAGAACTGAAACTTTGAACAAAAATCCCTTAGGTAGCACGGTACACAGGTGCTTATACAAAACTTTTCAAGGTTGAGAACCAAAAGAATTTACTAGTGCCGAAGGACCTTTGGAAATTATCCGATGGATCGAGAAAATGGAATCCGTCATGAAAATCAGTGATTACACCCCTCTTGAAAGGATAAAATATGGGGTATGTTCATTCCGTGATGAGGCACTTGAATGATGAAACTCTATAATTCAAAATTTAGGAGAAGATGCCGCTTACCGTCTAACCTGGGAAGAATTGAAAGAGATGTTATTGAAAGAATACTGTCCCCGAAATGAACTCCAGAAAATCGAATATGACTTCTGGCAATTAAAGATGGAAGGTGTCGATATCGGAGGATATACCTCGCGATTCAATGCATTGGCACGACTGGTACCCCGACTGGTTACGCCTGAATATGCAAGAATTGAGAGCTACATCTGGGGCTTAGCTCCCGAAATCTGAGGAATGGTCACCTCCTTTAAACCAACCACTATCAAGTCTGCCAGAGAACTGGCAAACTCCTTGACTGATAATGCGGTTCGTATGGGAATACTGAAAGATACTGGAAAGAAAGTGGTCACCCAAGAACCCGAACAAAATTCAACCAGTATGAATCAGAACCCCGTTGAATTCAAGAGGAAGTGGAATGGGAACCCTGGAGGATAGTTCAAGAGGAACTTTGGAGCTGGACGGATGTTTGCTGCTAACACGAAAGGAGCCGGAGGTAGCTTTGGACAAGCGCCTTCATGCAACAAGTGTCGGATTAATCATACTGATGATTGTTGGAAATGCAATCGGTACAACCGGTTTGGTCACGTGACACGCGACTGTTACGCCAGGATCATACCATCCGGTTCAGGAAACCAAAACCCGGGATGTTTCGAATGCGGTGTTGTGGGACATTACAGGAAAGGTTGTCCTAAATTCAAAAGTCAAAACACCAAGGGCAAGGCATTTGAGATGAACGCGAAAAAGGCCCGAAAGGATTCATTCGTAGTCACCGGTACATTTCTCTTCAATAATCACTATGCTTATGTAGTTTTCGATACCAGAGCTGACTTAAGCTTCGTTTCCAAACAATTCGAACCTCTATTAGGAATAGAAGCTAGTAAGTTAGATACCAATTATTCCATCGAATTAGTTAATGGAAAGTTAATCGAAACCAGTAAAGTTATACGTAACTGTAATATTATGTTAGCTAACCGTAAGTTCGATATCGATCTCTTACACGTCGAACTAGGCAGTTTTGATATAGTCGTAGGAATGGATTGGCTGTCCAAGAATGGAGCTGAGATAATATGTTTAGATAAGTTGGTTCGTTTACCAATCCAGAACGGTGAATCCCTGACCATCCAAGGCGATCAATGTAACCCCGAATTAAAACTCTCCAGTATCACAAAAACCCGTAAAATACTACGCAAGGATATATGGCATTCCTCGTTAATGTAGTCGATACAAAATCCAAAGAGCAGAAAATATACGATATTATTGTAGTCCGAGATTTCCCAGAAGTTTTCCTTGAAAAATTGCCTGGATTACCTCCTCAGCGTCAAGTTGAATTCGGGATTGATCTGGTTCAGGATGCCGCTCCGATAGCTCGATCTCCGTACAGATTGGCACCATCGGAAATGTAGGAGCTATCTAATCAGATTCAGGAGTTATTGGACAAAGGATTTATAAGAACAAGTTTCTCACCTTGAGGAGCTCCAGTCTTATTCGTGAAAAAGAAAGATGGCTCTTTTCGAATATGTATCGATTACTGAGAACTAAATAAACTCACATTAAGAATCGGTACCCACTACCGGGGATTGATGACTTGTTTGACCGGTTGCAAGGATCAAGCTACTACTCGAAGATTGACTTGCGATCCGGATATCATCAGTTACGTGTAGCAGAAGAAGATGTTCATAAAACTTCTTTCAGAACTCGTTATAGCCACTATGAATTTCTGGTCATGCGAATGCACCCACTGTATTCATGGACCTTATGAACAGAGTTTGTACACCATACTTGGATAAATTCGTGATAATATTCATCGATGATATACTTATCTACTCACGAACCAAGGAAGAACATGAACAACACTTGAAATTGATTCTAGAATTGCTAAAAGAAGAAAAGTTATATGTCAAATTTTCTAAGTGCGATTTCTGGCTTCGAGAAGTCCACTTCTAGGGCATGTAATTAATGAAAATGGTATCCATGTTGATCCAAAAAAAATTGAAGCAATTAAGAACAGGGAGACACCAAGGTCACCCACTGAAGTGCGAAAATTTTTGGGATTAGCTGGCTATTACCGTAGATTCATTGATAATTTTTCTTCTATAGCCCAACACTTAACCTAACTAACCCAGAAAGGTAAGAAATATGATTGGACAGAAAAACAAGAAGAAGCTTTCCAACTGCTTAAACAAAAGTTGTGTAGTGCACCAATCCTTTCCCTTCCCGAAGGAACCAATGGATTCATAGTTTACTATGATGTGTCACGATTAGGTCTCGGATGCGTGCTTATGCAACGAGATAAGGTGATAGCCCATGCATCACGACAACTCAATGTGCACGAGAAAAATTACACAACTCATGACTTGGAGTTAGGAGCAGTGGTTTTCGCACTCAAAATTTGGAGGCATTATCTTTATGGCACCAAGTGCACGATATTCACCGATCACAAAAGCCTCCAGCATATATTTGATCAGAAAGATCTAAATATGAGGCAACAAAGATGGGTGGTACTACTCAAAGACTATGACTGTGACATTCGCTACCACCCGGGTAAGGCAAATGTTGTAGCTGATGCTCTGAGTAGAAAAGAAAGAGAAAAACCACTTCGTGTCCGTGCATTAGGATTAACAATTCAAACAAGTCTTATCACTCAAATATGTGTCGCACAAAAAGAAGCTTTGAACTGTTACACCACAACCTACGGCGAAAATGCCGGGGCGTGAACTGATTGCCATAGATCTCAAGGTTACTATCATGCAACATTATAAGTTTCAATATCTATTTAATAATTTCAAATAAAACATATATTCATTACAATATCCCTAAAATCAAATAAAGCATCAAACAAATATAACCATAAAACATAATTGTATCATTAAATTTTCTCTAATATAATTCCTTAAGTGATCTTCCAACTTCAACTACTTCACATCACACAATAACCTGCATATGCGTTAAAAATAAAGTAGATTTGTCAACACAAGGTTGAGTGAGCAACACACCAGTTTAAATGTACATATAGTATATATAAAAATAAGTAATGTAACAAGTCATATGAGGTTAACAAATCAACCAATTGAGCAAGTACAACTGAGATGTCGAGAAGCACAAAGGCTATAACGACTGGCGTATGATCATACCATTCTGAGATTATGTTGGACCTCTCCGAATGCGGTTCACGTAAAGCATATAAGCACATAAACAAGTAAGGTATAATTTGTTAACACATAAGACAATAGTTGCACTTTTGTGTATAAGTATACATGAAAAATATATTTACGCATGTGTCCCCAAAACATGGAAAACAAGTAAAATAGGGGAATGTAGTACTCACCTGATCGGATGAACAAAATACAAATGAGGATGATGATGAGAAAGATGAACCCTTCGGGATATACCGTTAAGGATATCTAGTTAAAATAATATTAATATGAATTAATTAATAATGAGACAACGAATATATTGAATTAAGGTGTCGAAGTGATTTGAGTTATATTTGGGATTAGGATGTTATAGATTTGAACGATTGATTTATATAGTTAAAATCATTAGTCTTATTAATTATAAATTCACCAATAATTATTATTGATAAAATATATAATTAAATACTTAAATAATTTCAATAATATAAGATATGCTTAAAATAATAAAATCTAAATAAGCAACTGATTAAATATACAAATTAAATAAAATATTTGAATTAAATATAACGTAAAATGTACTTTCAATTATTTGAATAAATAAGATACTAATATAAATAAATAGATAACTATAATAACTATAATATGTGGTAAGATATAAATATTTTGTTTAAATCTTCTAAAAGAAAACTATTTATTATGTTTATTAGATATATAATATATATACATACATATACGTATATAAAATAGATATAAATAAGTTTATAAAGACGTTCAAAGTTGACAAAACGTGAATTAAAGTGTCGAGTTTTTAATAAAATAATCAGGCTCGAACCCGCGACCCTGGCCGGCTCAAACACTGAACAAACCCAACAAACCAACTGCACCAAACCCACAACTGGTTAAAGGATGAAAACTAAATATTATATACACGACTGCTTTTAACCCCAATCAGTTATAAATCCTAGATTCCTAAATCGATAAATCCATTACTCGTTTGTTTAATTGGTGTTAGGGTTACTGAAGAATGATGAACGACGAACTTAATTATGTGCTTGATTACCTTAAACGACGAATCAAGGTGTGCTAATTCGTAAAGACAGGTGACGGCCAAAGCTTGAGCAAGGAAGATCACGGAAGACGAGTACAATGCAATTACTTGCAGGGGTTTGATTCGCGAGGTCCATAAGGCAGCGCATGCAAGATTAATTGTATTTTCGTTAAGCCTAAGTTGTATTTTGCTATAAAGTTAATGACGGTGCCTATAATAACGAAATCGAAATCGTTTTTGATTATAATCTATAATTAGGTTGTCATTGTGAGTTGTATATGTATTATCAACGATTTAAAGAGATCAATTCCAAATATATAACAAGGATTACGGCACAAGATATTAAACAGGTCACGGGTTAAACAGAATACGGGTCACGGGTATGATTTTGAGGTTGGGTTATATTATAATATATTGTTTAATTAAACTTGCAGATTGGTCCTGAAGTTAATACATGGATACAAAGAGGGTTAAAACTTACTTTAGGGTGAATACTGAACATACTTGGAACTTATTATAGATAACTTATATATATAATAGATATTAATAAAATAATACTAACTCCACAAATGTGACATTTTATTGATTTAAAATTATCCGAAATGAAAACGAGCCGGTATTGAATCTCAAAGAATAAATGAAAACTTGAGTTGTTACAGAAACCTCAGAACATAAAAACCGAGAGATTGGGAGGTCTTGAGGGTGAATTTATAGCAAAATCCGATGGTACACTATACTTAATCGATCGAGTTTGGGTACCATGTTATGGAAATTTGTGAAATCTAGTAATGGACGAAGCACATAAATCCAATTACTCAATTCACCCAAGATCCACTAAAATGTACAAGGATCTCCAAGAATTCTATTGGTGGCCTAACATGAAGTGAGATATAGAAGTTTATGTCAGCAAGTGTTTGACATGTTCAAAGGTGAAGGCTGAACACCAGAAGCCATCTAGACTATTACAAAAGTCTGAGATTCCACAATGGAAATGGGAAAACATTACCATGGATTTTGTAACTAAGTTGCCAACTACCCCCATTAACCACGATTCTATTTGGGTTATTGTAGATCGATTAACAAAATCCGCTCATTTCATTCCTATACGCGAAAAGGATAGTTTAGAGAAATTAATTCGACTATATCTGAAAGAGATTGTAGCTAAACATGGCGTACCTGTTTCAATCATCTCTGACAGAGACGGTCCTTTCATTTCTCGATTTTTGAAATCCTTGCACGAATCCTTAGGCACACGTTTAGATATGAGCACCGCTTATCATCCCCAAACCGATGGTCAAAGCGAAATAACCATTCAAACGTTGGAAGATATGTTGCGAGCCTGCGTTCTCGATTTTGGAAAAAGTTGGGATACTCATTTGCCGTTAGCTAATTATCCTGTAATAACAGCTACCACTCCAGTATTAATGCTGCACCGTTTGAAGCTTTATGCGGGAGGAAATATCGATCCCCTTTTTGTTGGGCTAACGTTGGAGAAAAACAACTGACAGAACCTGAAATTGTTCAGGAGACCACTGCAGGGTTTTCCAGATCAAAGACAGGTTGAAGGCTGCAACAGACCGACAAAAGAGTTATGCTGACAATCACATAAAACCATTGGAATTCCAATTGGGAGATCAAGTTCTGTTGTATGAAAGTCTCACCCTGGAAAGGAGTGATCAGATTCGGGAAAAAAGGAAAGCCGAGTCCCCGATATGTTGGACAATTCAAGATCACCGATCGAATTGGTCCAGCAGTATATCGACTCGAACTACCTTCAGAGTTGAACGGAATACAAGATGTATTCAACATATCAAATCTGAAGAAATGCTTATCCGACGAATCATTGATTGTTCCTGTTAAGGATATTCGAGTTGACGACAAGCTTCTATTTGTCGAAGAGTCAGTAGAAGTCATGGACTGGAAAATACAAAATAGACGGAATCGAATCAAGCTAGTTAAAGTTCGTTGGAATTCAAGGCTAGGTCCTGAGTTCACCTGAGAACAACAAGATCAGATGAAACAAAAATATCCTCACCTATTCCCAGTGGAGTTTGAAGCTAGTGACACTTTCTCAATTTCGGGACGAAATTTCTTAAAGGAAGGGAGAATGTAATACTTGGCAAAAATTTTCACTAATGTAATCATGTTTACCATCATAATATCGCTTTTTTAATAAAATATTTCTTTATTAACGTTCTATATCTTGCAAAGTCAACAAAAAGTATGTAAAAAGTATTTTTCATGATTTACAAGTTATATTTTTATACAAAAAACCAAACGATTCATTTTTTAAACATAAAACCAAGAAAACCGTCAAACCCGACAAGAATTGTGAAAAATAATAGATTAATATTTTCTTAAAACACTTCAGCAACTGAAACTTAGAATATTTTATTATATTTATATATTTTAATAGTTTATTAATTTATTTAGTTATTTAAATAATAGTTATCGTAAAACGAACTATGCGTATTCGTTAACTTAACATGAACTTATTTGCTTATGTACTTGTGTGGACAATAGATTAGGATTAATAAACTAAAAGGATTTTTGTAAACTAAAACCTAGTTTTTATTAACAAAACGTGTACTATAGGACACGAGATTTTGGAACGAAAAGCTTCAAACCATGAGTTTCTCTATCGACTCCTCGTTTTCGAATCGTTTTTATTATGTTTTGGGAAAAACATATTCTTTACCGATATTTATTATTGAAGTTTTTATAAAGCATTTTATTTTACAAACTGTTTAAAAAGCGGGATGAGTCAACAATTGGTTAAATAACTGTTAACCGAATAAATAAGGGCACATAAATATTGGTAGATCTATTTGGGTGACGCCCTCCATTTCCAATCGCGTTGGGTTAAAAATGGGAATATTTTGAGTATGGTAGGTATCGAGTTATCAACTTTGATAGTCATACACACTTGTTGTATTCCTTGCTAGTCTACAACAG